>NC_034176.2:49794591-50034591 GCF_002021735.2 Oncorhynchus kisutch
AAAACTATTTTAATTCCAGGTTGTAAGGCAACAAAATAGGAAAAATGCCAAGGCGGGTGAATAAGGCACTGTGGGTGCATTTAAGAATCAGCTGTCAGAGCAGCTTACCTGTACACAGACAATCTGTAAATAGAACACCCAACTACCTCATCCCCATATTATTACTTACACCCTTGCTCTTTTGCACCCCAGTATCTCTACTTGCACTTCTATCACTCCAGTATTAATGCTGAATTGTAATTATTTTGACTCTATGGCCTATTTATTGCCTACCTCCCTACTCTTCTACAAGCTGCCAGTCCTCAATGACTCATTGCCTGCATCCGTAATGGGTCAGCGGTCAAACGACGTCAACTCATCACTGTCAAACGCTCCCTGAAACACTTCAGCGAGCAGGCCTTTATAATCGACCTGGACGGGGTATCCTAGAAGGATATTGATCTCATCCCGTCAGTAGAGGATGCCTGGTTATTTAAAAATATAGCCCTTGGTTCTCCCCAGACCTGACTACCCTTAACCAACACAAAAACATCCTATGGCATTCTGCATTAGCATTGAACAGCCCCCGTGATATGCAGCTTTTCAGGGAAGCTAGAAACCAATATACACAGTCAGTTCGAAAAGCCAAGGCTAGCTTTTTCAAGCAGAAATTTGCTTCCTGCAACACTAACTCAAAAAAGTTCTGGGGCACTGTAAGAAGAATAAGAACACCTCCTCCCAGCTGCCCACTGCACTGAAGATAGGAAACTGTCACCACTGATAAATCCACTATAATTGAGAATTTCAATAAGCATTTTTCTACGGCTGGCCATGCTTTCCACCTGGCTACCCCTACCCCGGGCAACAGCACTGCACCCCCCACAGCAACTCGCCCAAGCCTTCCCCATTTCTCCTTCTCCCAAATCCAGTCAGCTGATGTTCTGAAAGAGCTGCAAGATCTGGACCCCTACAAATCAGCCGGGCTAGACAATCTGCACCCTTTCTTTCTAAAATTATCTGCCGAAATTGTTGCCACCCCTATTACTGGCCTGTTCAACCTCTCTTTCGTGTCGTCTGAGATTCCCAAAGATAGGAAAGCAGCTGCGGTCATCCCCCTCTTCAAAGGGGGGGACACTCTTGACCCAAACTGCTACAGACCCATATCTATCCTACCCTGCCTTTCTAAGGTCTTCGAAAGCTAAATCATTAAACAGATTACCGACCATTTCGAATCTCACCATACCCTCTCTGCTATGCATTCTGGTTTCAGAGCTGGTCATGGGTGCACCTCAGCCACACTCAAGGTCCTAAACGATATCTTAACCGCCATCGATAAGAAACATTACTGTGCAGCCTTATTCATTGATCTGGCCAAGGCTTTCGACTCTGTCAATCACCACATCCTCATCGGCAGACTCACAGCCTGGGTTTCTCAAATGATTGCCTCGCCTGGTTCACCAACTACTTCTCTGATAGAGTTCAGTGTGTCAAATCGGAGGGTCTGTTGTCCGGACCTCTGGCGGTCTCTATGGGGGTGCCACAGGGTTCAATTGTTGGACCGACTCTCTTCTCTGTATACATCAATGATGTCGCTCTTTCTGCTGGTGAGTGTCTGATCCACCTCTACGCAGACGACACCATTCTGTATACTTCTGGCCCTTCTTTGGACACTGTGTTAACAACCCTCCAGGCAAGCTTCAATGCCATACAACTCTCCTTCCGTGGCCTCAAATTGCTCTTAAATACAAGTAAAACTAAATGCATGCTCTTCAACCGATCGCTGCCTGCACCTGCCCGCCTGCCCAACATCATTACTCTAGACGGCTCTATGTGGAATATGTGGACAACTACAAATACCTAGGTGTCTGGTTAGACTGTAAACTCTCCTTCCAGACCCACATCAAACATCTCCAATCCAAAGTTAAATCTAGAATTGGCTTCCTATTTCGCAACAAAGCATCCTTAACTCATGCTGCCAAACATACCCTTGTAAAACTGACCATCTTACCAATCCTCGACTTCGGCGATGTCATTTACAAAATAGCCTCCAATACCCTACTCAACAAATTGGATGCAGTCTATCACAATGCCATCCGTTTTGTCACCAAAGCCCCATATACTACCCACCATTGCGACCTGTATGCTCTCGTTGGCTGGTCCTCGCTTCATACTCGTCGCCAAACCCACTGGCTCCATGTCATCTACAAGACCCTGCTAGGTAAAGTCCCCCCTTATCTCAGCTCGCTGGTCACCATAGCATCACCCACCTGTAGCATGCGCTCCAGCAGGTATATCTCTCTGGTCACCCCCAAAACCAATTCTTCCTTTGGCCGCCTCTCCTTCCAGTTCTCTGCTGCCAATGACTGGAACGAACTACAAAAATCTCTGAAACTGGAAACACTTATCTCCCTCACTAGCTTTAAGTACCAGCTGTCAGAGAAGCTCACAGATTACTGCACCTGTACACAGCCCATCTATAATTTAGCCCAAACAACTACCTCTTTCCCTACTGTATTTATTTTGCTTCTTTTCACCCCATTATTTAACCGTAGTCTAGCTTTTTTATGGCGCTTTTGGAGCAGTGGCTTCTTCCTTGCGGAGTGGCATTTCAGGTTATGTCGTTATAGGACTCATTTTACTGTGGATATAGATACTTTTGTACCCGTTTCCTCAAACATCTTCACAAGGTCCTTTGCTGTTGTTCTGGGATTGAGTTGCACTCTTTGCACCAAAGTACGTTCATCTCTAGGAGACAGAACGCATCTCCTTCCTGAGCAGTATGACGGTTGTGTAGTCCCATGGTGTTTATACTTGCGTACTATTGATTGTACAGATGAACGTGGTACCTTCAGGTGTTTGGAAATTGCTCCGAAGGTTGAACCAGACTTGTGGAGGTCCTGGCTGATTTTTTTTTTTTTTCACATGATGTCAAGCAAAGAGGCACCGAGTTTGAAAGTAGGTCTTGAAATACATCCACACCTCAAACTATGTCAATTAGCCTATCAGAAGCTTCAAAAGCCATGACATAATTTTCTGGAATTTACTAAGCTGTTCAAAGGCACAGTCAGCTTAGTGTATGTAAACTTCTGACCCACTGGAAATGTGATACAGTGAATTATAAGTGAAAAAAATCTCTGTAAACAGTTATTGGAAAAACTACTTGTGTCATGCACAAAGTAGATGTCCTAACCGACTTGCCAAAACTATAGTTTGTTAACAAGAAATGTATGGAGTGGTTGAAAAACAAGTTAATGACTCCAACCTAAGTGTATGTAAACTTCCGACTTCAAATGTACACACACACACACACACACACAAAAGTATTGTGTTGATGAAGAAACACTTTCTTGCAAAAACCTACAGTGGCTAGGTTCCCATCCAATTTGCAGCAGATTTTGATGCATATATTTCTAAAATCTAAATAATACAATATGAGCATATTCCTACCAGATGTTTCCATCTGATTGACTTTGAGGATAAAAGGCTGTGGGTGATGATACTGCACATAAAAATAAACTATTGCCGTTAAATTCTCATGTACAGAATAAAAAATACAAGTTGAATGGGTTTCCATTAAATTTTCAACTCTACTGATGGTTTTGTCGCAAAAACGTTTGGTTATATTGCAAATGTGCCCACTCTGGTCTTGGCACATGCGATCTAGCCAACAGTTCGCAGATACAGTGTGGCTAGGCTACCTACATTGAGATTTGCATTTGTCAAAACAGCAGCCAAGAATCGATCATCTTGTCATCAGATTAAGACCTTCGATATTTATTGGAAAGGAGCATCAATTTTTTAAATAGTTGAATTATGTTAATTTTGCAAGATGTAGGCATTTAGAATTCAATTGAGGAGTGGAGCTGTATAGTTATGTGGTGACATCAAGTTCTCTGCATACCTTCCAAATGATTTGGCAATCATCATTTATTCGAAAAACAGTTTCCAGCATTATTTTCCGCAATAACAAAAGTTTGACAGAAGAATAATCCACCCCTGTCAAATGGAGATAAATGTTGTTGATCTTTAAAAAATGTCTCCCATCTGCTGTTTCCATTACACATGTCTCATTCTTTTTGCGACATTGCTTTAAAATCAAATACACCTGAGTCAATGGAAACCTGCCTACTACAGTTAACAAAATAGATGGCAGTGACACACAGATCAAATTCTGACAATCACTAATTTCTATAAAGTGAAAATGTCTCCAAGTCTATGAACAAATAAAGTGATCTGTCCAGTGACTTGAAATTCTTCCTTTAAATAATTTCCAACATATTCACAGTATAATACATCGCAGAACACACAGATTTGTGTCAGATCCCTCTGAATGTTGGCATTGCAAGTTGGAAGCATGGAGTTCCTGATGGCCCGGTTCAGTCCTCTCCATGTATGTTCTATGTCTCCAGTGACAAAGTTCAGTTTGTCAATAACCCATTTTGCTCTCTGGCGCATGTGAAGTCCGTGCCTCCAAACAACCTTGTGGAATTGTTTGGAGAATGTTTGAGTGTTGTGAATGTATAAACCTCTCTGTGAAAAAACACTCCATGATCTTTTCACTTTCACTTCCCTCTCACTATGGAGAGTATCTTTATGCTGTGCTGATGTTCCAAACTCAGAGCATGCCTGTACATGCAAGGTGGATCTCCCCAAACTGGTTAGAGCCAAGTTCTGAATGCTTTCAGCACAGGGATGGGATGTTAGTAATGGCTCAGCAGACTGCAGATGTGTTTGGATATTTTCCAAATCTTCCAGAGAAATTATCGGCGGTGACTTTAAGGGTCTAATTGGCAATAATTTGTCACTTTCAGGTGGGAACCATGGTGTAAATATAGGCAAAACACGACAGGGGAAGTCCTCCAAGGCCTTTTCTGTTTTGTCCACTAAGATTTTCAAACTGCCATCAATGCTTTTGTAATGCAACAAGACATCCATAAGGTTTTGCCATCTCATTCCTCACAAGTCCATATCACAGTCCTACAGAAGATTATAAGAGAAGACATGGTTAAAATCAGTATTGAATGACTGTACATCAAAAGTGCTCTTTGTAAAAAATTGGGTTTAACAGTCTGTTGGTTTTTTGAAGAACACTGTTTAGAAAAACATGAAATAGCTCTGTGCTACTTTCATAGCCCAGACTGGGATCTGTCATCAGCATCTGTTATTATATTGTTGTAATGTAACACATATGCTGATAGGGCTGGACGATATAGCAAAAATATAATTTTACCCTATTTTTCTAAAGTTTCACGGAATGATGGTATTTAGTGTTTTTACATAATAAAAAAGGTCTAAATATGCTTTGAGACCTTAATGACCCTAGGGTGGCAAGACATACAGTGCATTCAGCAAGTATTCATACCAGATTACTTTTTCCACATTTTCTTACTTTACAGCCTTATTCTACAATGGATGAAATCATTTCCCCCCTCAATCTACACACAAGACCCCATAATGACAAAGCAAAAACTTGTTGAATTTTTATTATTAAGAATTTAAAACTAAAATATCCCATTTACTTAAGTATTCATACCCTTTACTCGGTACTTTGTTGAAGCACCTTTGGCAGAGATTACAGCCTCGAGTCTTCTTTATGCTGCTACAAGCTTGGCACACCTGTATTTGGGGAGTTTCCCATTATTTTCTGCAGATCCTCACAAGCTCTAAGGTTGGATGGGGAACTTCACTGGACATCTGTTTTCAGGTCTCTCCAGAGATATCATAACCGCCATCGATTAAAGACAGTACTGTGCAGCAGTCTTCATCGACCTGGCCAAGGCTTTCGACTCTGTCAATCACAGTATCCTTAATTGCAAAAAAGATATATATTTAAAAAATAAATATTATTTATTTTTTAATTGCTGAAGCTGGAGACTTACATTTCCCTCACTAGCGTTAAACATCAGCTATCTGAGCAGCTAACCGATCACTGCAGCTGTACATAAGTCCATCTGTAAATAGCCCACACAATCTACCTACCTCATCCCCATATTGTTTTTATTTACTTTGCTGCTCTTTTGCACACCAGTATCACTACTTATACACCATCTGCTCATCATCATCTGCTTATCTATCGCTCCAGTGTTAATCTTCTAAATTGTAATTACTTTGCTACTATGGCCTATTTAATGCCTTACCTCATACCATTTGCACACACTGCATATAGAC
This sequence comes from Oncorhynchus kisutch, assembly GCF_002021735.2. Lineage (NCBI taxonomy): Eukaryota > Metazoa > Chordata > Actinopteri > Salmoniformes > Salmonidae > Oncorhynchus > Oncorhynchus kisutch. Next base: position 49,800,739 of record NC_034176.2, read on the forward strand.
TTTCTTTTTTCCCCCCTATTGTGTTATTGACAGTACGCTTGTTTATTCCACGTGTAACTGTGTTGTCGTCGTCTAATTCGGCTCGTAAGTAAGCATTTCACGGTTAAGTCTACACCTGTTGTATTCGGCGCATGTGACCTACACAATTTTATTTGATCTCTGAACTTTCATACCAGAAATCCTTATCACAGGTGCCGGAGCGGATGGCCACTGTTTTATGGGCTACTAACCAACTATGCTATTTTGTTACTCGCACGGAGGCAGGAAACACTGAAGCATGCATGAGAGCACAAGCTGTTCCGGACAACTGTGTGATCACGCTCTCAGTAGTCGATGTGAGCAAGACCTTTAAACAGGTCAACATTCACAAAGCTGCGGGACCAGACGGATTACTAGGACGTGTACTCAAAGCATGCGCAGACCAACTGGCAAGTGTCTTCACTGATATTTTCAACCTCTCCCTGGCAAAGTCTGTAATACCTACATGTTTCAAACAGACCACCATAGTCCCTGTGCCCAAGAAAGTGATGTAACCTGCCTAAACAATTACCGCCTCGTAGCACTCACGTTAGTAGCCATGAAGTGCTTTGAAAGGCTGGTCATAACCCCTGTATATAGCCTTGTTATTGTTAGGTCATTTTCTCATGTTACTTTAGTAAATATTTTCTTAACTCTATTTCTTGAACTGCATTCTTGGTTAAGGGCTTGTAAGTATGCATTTCACCGGTTGTATTCGGCACATGTGACAAATAAAATTTGCTTAATAAAAATCGAGATTTGGGACATTGCACACCGTACACATGAAATACATTGATGAAAAGATGACAGATGGTAGGCTAGTGTACAAATAACCAAATAAAACTAAATTGAATTAGCTAACCTGAATTTGATTTAAATATCGTTAAACTACACTGCTCAAAAAAATAAAGGGAACACTTAAACAACAATGTAACTCCAAGTCAATCACACTTCTGTGAAATCAAACTGTCCACTTTAGGAAGCAACACTGATTGCCAATAAATTTCACATGCTGTTGTGCAAATGGACAGGTGGAAATTATAGGCAATTAGCAAGACAGCCCCAATAAAGGAGTGGTTCTGCAGGTGGTAACCACAGACCATTTCTCAGTTCCTATGCTTCCTGGCTGATGTTTTGGTCACTTTTGAATGCTGGCGGTGCTTTCACTCTAGTGGTAGCATGAGACGGAGTCTACAACCCACACAAGTGGCTCAGGTAGTGCAGCTCATCCAGGATGGCACATCAATGCGAGCTGTGGCAAGAAGGTTTGCTGTGTCTGTCAGCATAGTGTCCAGAGCATGGAGGCGCTACCAGGAGACAGACCAGTACATCAGGAGACGTGGAGGAGGCCGTAGGAGGGCAACAACCCAGCAGCAGGAACTCTACCTCCGCCTTTGTGCAAGGAGGAGCAGGAGCACTGCCAGAGCCCTGCAAAATGACCTCCAGCAGGCCACAAATGTGCATGTGTCTGCTCAAACGGTCAGAAACAGACTCCATGAGGGTGGTATGAGGGCCCGACGTCCACAGGTGGGGGTTGTGCTTTTACAACCCAACACCGTGCAGGACGTTTGGCATTTGCCAGAGAACACCAAGATTGGCAAATTCGCCACTGGCGCCCTGTGCTCTTCACAGATGAAAGCAGGTTCACACTGAGCACGTGACAGTCTGGAGACGCCGTGGAGAACGTTCTGCTGCCTGCAACATCCTCCAGCATGACCGGTTTGGTGGTGGGTCAGTTATGGTGTGGGGTGGCATTTCTTTGGGGGGCCTCACAGCCCTTCATGTGCTCGCCAGAGTGTAGACTGACAGATCTGGGAGGAGATCCCTCAGGAGACCATCCACCACCTCATCAGGAGCATGCCCAGGCGTTGTAGGGAGGTCATACAGGCACATGGAGGCCACACACACTACTGAACCTAATTTTGACTTGTTTTAAGGAAATTACATCAAAGTTGGATCAGCCTGTAGTGTGGTTTTCCACTTTAATTTTGAGTGCAACTCCAAATCCAAACCTCCATGGGTTGATAAATTTGATTTCCATTGATAATTTGTGTGATTTTGTTGTCAGCACATTCAACTATGTAAAGAAAAAAGTATTTAATAAGAATATTTCATTCATTCAGATCTAGAATGTGTTATTTTAGTGTTCCCTTTATTTTTTTGAGCAGTGTATATTAGGTCTATGTAGCCTATATTGCATTCATTATTAGTCAGTCGGTTTTTGTTTGAAGAGACTTCATATCATTCTCTTGTTATGCAACGAGATGGGAAACTTTATTTGTAGTCACTGTCACACATAGAATTATGAATACGAGGTCTATTAGATTACATTCGTTCTGAAGTTATTGGGGGGGGGTAACACAAAGACATAACATTGATTTTGTGTTTAAGGGAAATCTTAGTATAAAGTGACGCGAAAGGGCAAACAACTATCTAATGACCCTCTTAAATGTCCTGCGAATGGTCTGATGCAGTCGTTAAATAACGAGCGTTTTCAAGAACAACTTTAGAAACAGTACAATGGTTTCGGGAAACAGCTCGGAGATGTAACAATGCTCCAACTAAGGGTCTAACGATGAACGTAGCCTTAAGATGCTTTTGGGAAACCGGACCCTGGCCCAAGACAAGTGCGCTTGCCCTATAACATCAGGGGTTGCAGGTTCAAGCCCTACTACTCATCCCTTATTTTATAGTTAAAAAACGATGTACCGGTACTCAATGTTGTTAGCAAGAAAGCAAACTATTAACGTTAGCCATCTAGCAGTGAAACCCATGTTATTTAACCGTCACTCGCGGGGCAATGCCTTCAATTGCAAGTTAACTTAATATAATTTAATAAAATAAGTTAGCTAACAAGCATTTTCTCTCTTTGTTTTGGTTAAATAGCTAACGTTATCGTTAGCTAGCTAAGTTAGCGATTTAACGTTAAAGCTACAATTAGCTAGCCAAACTGAGTGCAACAACGTTAGTTTAAATGCTAGATGACTATGAATTTCGCTACTTTATGGTGTACATACATTCGGGTTATCAATATTCGATACTAACCGGTAGTTTTGGCTCAATATCCACAATGAGTCAGTAACCAACGAGTAAATGTTTTTTTGTTTTTTTTTTATCCGCAAGCGTGTACATCCAGTTCACGCCACGGTCTCGCGGAGCATTGTTCATACAAGCACAGAAAATCAGGTGGCCGTCCTAGTGACAACAGCCACAAAGTCAGAAGATCCACCTACTCGACCAATCAGATGAGGGAGTGTGATGACGCGTATGCCGATTGGCTAGCCGGGACAGACGAGAAACGTGCATTTATATTATTTTGTGATCCATCAATGATTTGATAGTTTTTTATTATAGCTAATAAATAATATTTCTAAATGAAGTGGTAATCGGATGTTTTATTCAAACTCAGCTTGCAAGCGTATCATTACGTTTGCCCATATCCATAGTTACTTGTCTTAACCCAAAATCGGTTTACGCAAATATCTGCATTGTTCTTTTAAATGGAATGTAGACAAACAAACTGAACCTAGGTCCAAATATACTTACTGGAGCAGCTCAAACTGCACATGTTATGTTTCCATGAGACGCCATTTTAACTGACTTCATTATACAAACCGCTCTTATAATACCCCATTGCTCTCAAATGATGGCGTCTCATGGAGACATAACATGCGCAAACAAACTGAGTTTATGTTCAAATATACTTACTGGAGTAGCTCAAACTGCATATGTTATGTTTCCATGAGACGCCATTTTAACTGACTTCATTATACAAACCGTTCTTATAATACCTCATTGCTCTCAAATGATGGCGTCTCAAGGAGACATAACATGCGCAGTTTGAGCTTACTCCAAGAGGTAGATTTTGAACTTCGGCTCAGTGCTGCCATCTCTCATTGAATAGCTCCAATTGAAGGCTGACCGGGGTACTGCATGCTGCCAGTAGCAACTACATTATCCTCTACTTTGTGCAATTTTAAAATAATCGGTTCAAGGACATTCATCTGATGTATTAGAAACAATTATTGGTACCATGATAGCGTAAATATTTTTTTATTTACACAAAGATTGACCACAAAGATTTAAATTTTTCCATTCACTGAATTGGTGGACAGTTTTCTGTAAACAATGCCTGCAACTATGACCTGCAGTACTGAAGTCACCCTTGAATTTACGCGGCTTCAATGAGAAGGGGCAGTTGTTCTTCCCTGGGCTAACCCCATGACCATCTGATTGACTTGTGCTTGTATCAACAAGGCTTGCAAGAACATGATGTGAACTCAATCCACATGTCTACAGCCTTTAACTTTCTGGAAACCGACTGATCTAGCAACTCCTGTTGGATATTTAACAACAATTACCGGTTTGTATCGAATATTGGTTGTACCAGGAAAGTCAGCATATGTTATAATTGGAGTCTTCACATACGAATGAATGGTGTCACGTGATCAATGACTTTGTCCATTCACATACAGTTCAAGTCGGACGTTCACATACACTTAGGTTGGAGTCATTAAAACTCGTGTTTCAACCACTGCACAAATTTCTTGTTAACAAACTATAGTTTTCGCAAGTCGGTTAGGACATCTACTTTGTGCATGACACAAGTAATTTTTGCAACAACTGTTTACAGGCAGATTATTTCACTTATAATTCACTGTATCACAATTCCAGTAGGTCAGAAGTTTACATACACTAAGTTGACTGTGCCTTTAAACAGCTTGGAAAATTCCAGAAAATTATGTCATTGCTTTAAAAGCTTCTGATAGGCAAATTGACTTCATTTGAGTCAATTGGAGGTGTACCTGTGGATGTATTTCAAGGCCTACCTTCAAACTCAGTGCCTCTTTGCTTGACATCATGGGAAAATCTAAAGAAATCAGCCAAGACCTCAGAAAACAATTGTAGACCTCCACAAGTCTGGTTCAACCTTGGGAGCAATTTCCAAACACCTGAAGGTACTACGATCACCTGTACAAACAAAAGTACGCAAGTATAAACACCATGGGACCACGCATCTGGCATACCGCTCAGGAAGGAGAAGTGTTCTGTCTCCTAAAGATGAACGTACTTTGCTGCGAAAAGTGTAAATCAATCCCAGAACAACAGCAAAGGACCATGTGAAGATGCTGGAGGAAACAGGTACAAAAGTATCTATATCCACAGTAAAACGAGTCCTATATCGACATAACCTGAAAGGCCGCTCAGCAAGGATGAAGCCACTGCTCCAAAACCACCATAAAAAGCCAGACTACGGTTTGCAACTGCACATGGGGACACAGATCGTACTTTTTGGAGAAATGTCCTCTGGTCTGATGAAACAAAAATATAACTGTTTGGCCATAATGACCACCGTTATGTTTGGAGGAAAAAGGGGGAGGCTTGCAAGCCGAAGAACTGGGGCAGGGTACCAAAAATATCTACAGCATTGAAGGTCCCCAAGAACACTGTGGCCTGCATCATTCTTAAATGGAAGAAGTTCAGAACCACCAAGACTCTTCCTAGATCTGTCCATCTGGCCATACTGAGCAATAGGGGGGAAAAGGGCCTTGGTCAGGGATGTGACCACGATCCCAATGGTCACTAAGAGAGCTCCTCTTTGGAAATGGGAGAACCTTCCAGAAGGACAACCATCTCTGCAGCACTCCACCAGTGAAGCCTTTATGGTAGAATGGCCAGACAGAAGCCACTCCTCAATAAAAGGCACATGACAGCCCACTTGGAGTTTGCCAAAATGCACCTAAAGGACTCTGTTCTGATGAGACCAAGATTGAACTCTTGGCCTGAATGCCTGGAGGAAACCTGGCACCATCCCTACGTTGAAGCATGGTGGTGGCAGCAACATGCTGTGGGGATATTTTTAGCAGCAGGGACTGGGAGACTAGTCAGGATCGAGGGAAAGATGAACCGAGTAAAGTACAGAGCGATCCTTGATGATAACCTGCTCCAGAGCGCTCAGGACCTCAGACTGGGAAGGCGGTTCTCCTTCCAAAGGGACAAGAACCTTTAGCAATTCCGGCTCTCACAGAGCTGTTAGTTTTTCTTTAAGAATCCCTCCTGTTCTCCACTCATTACCTGTATTAACTGCACCTGTTTGAACGCGTTACCTGTATAAATACACATGTCCACACACTCAAACAAACAGACTCCAACCTCCCCACAATGGACAAGACCAGAGAGCTGTGTAAGGATATCAGGGATAAAATTGTAGACCTGCACAAGGCTGGGATGGGCTACAGGACAATAGGCAAGCAGCTTGGTGAGAAGGCAACAACTGTTGGCGCAATTATTAGAAAATGGAAGAAGTTCAAGATGACAGTCAATCACCCTCGGTCTGGGGCTCCATGCAAGATCTCACCTCATGGGGCATCAATGATGCTCATGAGGAAGGTGAGGGATCAGCCCAGAACTACACGGCAGGACCTGGTCAATGACCTGAAGAGAGCTGGGACCACAGTCTCAAAGAAAACCATTAGTAACACACTACGCCGCATGCAAGGTCCCCCTGCTCAAGCCAGCGCATGTCCAGGCCCGTCTGAAGTTTGCCAATGACCATCTGGATGATCCAGAGGAGGAATGGGAGAAGGTCATGTGGTCGGATGAGACAAAAATAAAGCTTTTTGGTCTAAACTCCACTCGCCGTGTTTGGAGGAAGAAGAAGGATGAGTACAACCCCAAGAACACCATCCCAACCGTGAAGCATGGAGGTGGAAACATCATTCTTTGGGGATGCTTTTCTGCAAAGGGGACAGGACGACTGCACCGTATTGATGGGAGGATGGATGGGGCCATATATCGCGAGATCTTGGCCAACAACCTCCTTCCCTCAGTAAGAGCATTGAAGATGGGTCGTGGCTGGGTCTTCCAGCATGACAACGACCCGAAACACACAGCCAGGGCAACTAAGGAGTGGCTCCGTAAGAAGCATCTCAAGGTCCTGGAGTGGCCTAGTCAGTCTCCAGACCTGAACCCAATAGAAAATCTTTGGAGGGAGCTGAATGTCCGTATTGCCCAGCGACAGCCCCAAAACCTGAAGGATCTGGAGAAGGTCTGTATGAAGGAGTGAGCCAAAATCCCTGCTGAATTTTGTGTGTACAAACCTGGTCAAGAACTACAGGAAATGTATGATCTCTGTAATTGCAAACAAAGGTTTCTGTACCAAATATTAAGTTCTGCTTTTCTGATGTATCAAATACTTATGTCATGCAATAAAATGCAAATTAATTACTTAAAAATCATACAATGTGATTTTCTGGATTTTTGTGATTTCGTCTCTCACAGTTGAAGTGTATCTATGATAAAAATTACAGACCTCTACGTGCTTTTTAAGTAGGAAAACCTGCTAAATCAGCAGTGTATCAAATACTTGTTCTCCCCACTGTATCTCCAGGTTGGCTAGCTTTCTCACACATGACTTGTGGGCTCAATGTCTTCCCATACAAAACGCACATGGTTTGTACCACAAGTTCATCTGTTGTACATGACTAATCAAAGGACCTGTGAAGTCAGTTATATATGTCAGCAGGGATGGAAATTAAGTTAGCCAGAGTCTAGTACTTTTCAGACTGGGCTAGTAGACAATGTGCCCAAATAGCCTGACACAGCAGTGATTTTTTGCCTTTATAAACATTGCATGCCACAGATTTGGGACCAGAATGTAGAAATCGTGGTCTGTTGACCAGTGCCCAAAATCCTTATTTTACATCCCTGCATGTCAGTCCCTTTCAGGTGATCCCCCCCATCACTGCTGACTCTCCTCAGTGGCCTCATGGCTGAGGGTTTTAACTTTCCTCTTGAGAATTCAAAGTACAGTCTTATAGCTCATCGTAATTCTCCACCTCTTCGAGCAAATAGCAACCTACACTATCCTGATCATCTAGTTGAGCATTCCAGATAATTACTCCATCTCAGCAGTAATGTCCCATCCTCATAGTATGATTTTAGATGTGCAGATAGACCAAAGCCCAGTCTATTTTACTGTTACTATAGTCAAGTCTGTGGGTTATTGTATTTAAATATATGTTACCTTTTAGTAATCAACCTAGTTAGCTAGTAAAGTCAAATTTAAAAAAAAGTGTCTTTCAGACATGAACCGAAAACACTTGGGTCTGCAGCTGCCATTTTCTGTTGTGAAAGACAAATGTTCCTGTATTTACCAGAAAAGGTAGCTCATCCACCACGGCGGAAGAGGAGGATCCAGACTCATCCACCATGGCAGAAGAGGAAGGTCCAGACAATTCCACCATGGCAGACGAACTGTAGGAAGCTGCTGTCTGCACAGTTGCAGTATGTTCTCACTGAGGCATCTTGAGGAAACATTAGCGCAGGAGAATCAGCTGTATACCTGCAACAGGTAGTACTTAGGATGGAAACAGGACTTCCAGACAAAGACATGTTCAACATCGTTGTTGAATACTTGGAACGTTACAAGGAATGGGTTGTCTACTTTGCCTTGTGGAGGGTCGAGATGCTGTCATTTGAGGATCAAGTGTTTATGGCGCTTATGAAGTTGCGTCACAGCTACACCAACTTGCATCTGGCTCAACTATTCCATTGTTGTGCAAGCACTGTCAGCAACGTTACCATCACTTTCATTAACATCACGAAGACTGTTCCAAGTCGGGAGAAGAACGTGCTTGTCTGTGACTTTTCAGGGGTCCAGAAGAAACTGCAGGATGGTCATTGACTGTACTGACATAGAAGTTGCTTCTCCAAGTCCGATAGATCTGCAGAAGCAAACCTACTGTGCAACTAATGTGGTGATAATATACTGCAGTGATCTGTATCCAGGATCTGTGTCGGACATAGCCATTGACCACAATTCAAGGTTTAAGATCTTCACGTCTGGAGACATGGCAGACCGTCTCTTATGACCGGAAACGAGTTTCCATTAACGAGTCCGACGTGAATGACATGCTGCTTTCCCAGGAACAGGCCCAGATTCCCGTCATTTGCGTGAAGAGAAGGCGGAGAAAAAGGGTCCGGAGCGCAGGTTGCCTTCTGAGAATTCTCAGGCGATCGAATAAACCCCCACTGCACGTTTGCTAGCAGAATGGAAGGCAATCTTTGGAAAATAAAATAGATGACCTACGTGGAAGATTAAACTACCAACGGGACATTCAAAACGGAAATATCTTATGCTTCACAGAGTCGTTCACGACAACATTATGAACATAGAGCTGGCAGCATCTGGTAAGACAAGGGGCGTCAGACTATGTATTTTTATAAATAACAGCTCGTGCAAGATATCTAAGGAAGTCTCAATGTTTTGATCGCCTGAGGTAGAGTATCTCATGATAAGCTGTAGTCCACACTATCTACCTGGAGCGTTTTAATCTGTATTTTACTTTATTGCAGGGAAACGTAAATCCGTCTAACAAATTTCTATCAGCATGTTAAATGTGCAACTAGAGGAAAAACTCTGGACCACCTTTACTCCACACAGAGATGCATACAAAGCTCTGCCTTGCCCTCCATTTCGCAAATCTGACCATAATTATATCCTCCTGATTCCGGCAAAAATTAAAGCAGGAAGCACCAGCATCAGCACCAGGAAGCATCAATAAAAAAAGTGGTCAGATGAAGCAGATGCTAAGTCACAGGACTGTTTTGCTAACACAGACTGGAATATGTTCCCGGGATTCCTCCGATGGCATTGAGGAATACACCAGTCATTGGCTTCATCAATAAGTGCATCGACGACATTGTTCCCACAGTGACCGTACGTACATATCCCAACCATGGAAGAAGCCATGGACTACAGGCAAAATCCACACTGAGCTAAAGGCTAGAGCTGCCGCCTTCAAGGAGCGGGACTCTAGCCTGGAAGCTTATAAGAAATCCCGCTATATCCTCCGATGAACCATCAAACAGGCAAAGCATCAATACATGACTAAGATCGAATCGTACAACACCAGCTCTGACACTCGTCGAATGTGGCAGGGCTTTCAAGTCATTACAGACTACAAAGGGAAGCACAGCCGAGAGATGCCCAGTGACACAATCCTACCAGACAAGCTAAACTACTTCTATGCTCGTTTCGAGGCAAATAACACTGAAACATGCATGAGAGCACCAGCTGTTCCGGAAGACTGTGTGATCACGTTCTCCACAGCCGCTGTGAGCAAGACCTTTTAAACAGGTCAACATTCACAGACAGATTACCAGTACGTGTACTGGGAGCATGCGCTGACAAACTTGCAAGTGTCTTCACTGATATTTTCATCCTCTCCCTGTCCGAGTCTATAATACCAACATGTTTTTAGCAGACCACCATAGTCCCTGTGCCCAAGAACACTAAGGTAGCCTACCTAAATGACTGCAGACCCGTAGCACTCACGTCTGTAGCCATGACGTGCTTTGAAAGGCTGGTCATGGCTCACATCAACACTATTATCCCAGAAACCCTAGACCCACTCCAATTTGCATACCGCCCTAACAGATCCACAGATGATGCAATCTCTATTGCACTCCACACTGCCCTTTCCCACCTGGACAAAAGGAACACCTATGTGAGAATGCTATTCATTGACTACAGCTCAGAGTTCAACACCATAGTGCCATCAAAGCTCATCAATAAGCTAAGGACCCTGGGACTAAACACCTCCCTCTGCAACTGGATCCTGGACTTCCTGACGGGCCGCCCCCAGGTGGTAAGGGTAGGTAACAACCCATCCGCCACGCTGATCCTTAAAACAGGGGCCCCTCAGGGGTGCGTGCTCAGTCCCCTCCTCTACTCCCTGTTCACTCATGACTGCACGGCCAGGCACGACTCCAACACCATCATTAAGTTTGCCGATGACACAACAGTGGTAGGCCTGACCACCAACAATGATGAGACAGCCTATAGGGAGGAGGTCAGAGACCTGGCCATGTAGTGCCAGGACAACAACCTCTCCCTCAACGTGACCAAGACCAAAGGAGATGATTGTGGACTACAGGAAAAAGAGGACCGAGCACGCCCCCATTCTCATCGATGGGGCTGTAGTGGAGCAGGTTGAGAGCTTCAAGTTCCTTGTTGTCCACATCACCAACAAACTAACATGGTCCAAGCACACCAAGACAGTCGTGAAAAGGGCACAACAAAACCTATTCCCCCTCAGGAGGCTGAAAAGATTTGGCATGAGTCCTCAGATCCTCAAAAGGTTCTATGGCTGCACCATCGAGAGCATCCTGACTGTTTGCATCACTGCCTAGTATGGCAACTGCTCGGCCTCCAACCGCAAGGCACTACAGAGGGTAGTGCGTACGGCCCAGTACATTACTGTGGCCAAGCTTCCTGCCATCCAGGACCTCTATATATCCGGCGGTGTCAGAGGAAGGACCTACAAATTGTCAGACTCCAGCCACCCTAGTCATAGACTGTTCTCTCTGCTACCGCACGGCAAGCGGAACCAGAGCGCCAAGTCTAGTTCCAAGAGGCTTCTAAACAGCTTCTACCCCCAGGCCATAAGACTCCTGAACATCTAATCACATGGCTACCCAGACTATTTGCATTGCCCCCCCCTCTTTTACTCCGCAGCTAATCTGTTGTTTTCTATTCATAGTCACTTTAATAACTCTACCTACATGTACATATTACCTCAACTAACCGGGACCCCCGCACATTCACTCTGCACCGGTACCACCCTGTATATAGTCTCGCTATTGTTATTTTACTCCTGCTCTTTAATTACTTGTCACTTTTATTTCTTATTTGTATTTTTTTAAACTGCAGTGTTGGTTAGGGGCTCGTAAGTAAGCATTTCGCCTGTTGTATTCGGTGCATGTGACTAATATTTGATTTTAGAACATGAGGCTCACCCCACGAGAAGCAGTGCGTGATGAACACCACCCTCAGCAAGGAGATCTGCTGGAGGAGATGTCTCTCCCATCCTGCATTTACCAGAAAAGGAAGCTCTACACAACAAAGGGAACAACAAATTATTTAAACATCACAGATATAAATTCCCACTGTGCCCATGATAAAATACAATGTGAATGAACTGAGACCACTCAGACCAGTCTTTGTATGTAAAACTTGTATGTAATATAACCTATTCTGTGAGCCTAGTTTGTGTGTATGAACTGTGGAATATTTTTGGATCACTGGCTTCCCTGAAAACAGATACAGGAGGCGCGACGAATGGTAATGCAGCCCCCCCCCCCCACACAAAAAATGATTGGAATAAAATCAAGGTAAGAACAAAAACTGATTTGTGCCAAAACACAAGATATTTACAGATGTTCAGTGTTGCAGTGCCAATTTTGGGAGTATGTGGTCCTTGAAAACTATTTTAGTCTGCCAGAGGTTGTCACGCTGGATGGGGATGGAGGCTTTGGTGGTCCACACAATGAAGAAGCAAGTGTGCCTTCCAGTGATGTGGATCTGCCATTGGACCTGGTGCCAGTAAGGAAGGTCTTCAGAGGCTATAAGACCCTCTCTCCTCCTGGATATAAAAATCCTTCGACTTCACTTCCTCTTCAATGTTAAGGTCCCTTGCAACATACGGACACTTGACCTCCACCCTCGCTGTGGTGCCCACCAGACCATACGGTGAGGCACCTAGGATTCCTGACCCCATGACCCAAAGCCCTGACTTCTGCACATGCATCCCTGTAGCTATAACGAAGAGGACAACACCCCATCCAACGACTGATCTGAGGCCACCTTTTAGCAGCGACAGAGCAACGGGCAATGCTCATCCTTGAAAAATGCCATATGCTAGTCTGATAAAGGACATTTTACCACAACCGTGCTCAGGGCTTGCTAGTTCCTGCTAGTGTTTTTTTTATTTCCACTTTTGCTAGCGAGGCACTTGATTGGTACTTATAACCATGGATATAGCAAAGCCAACTCCTACAATCCTCAATTGCGATAAATGGAGAAAAGGGTATAGCCAAAAAGCAGTGTGGTAACTTGATAGTCAGGAAACAGTATAGGGTCAGCAAAGTTTCAGCCTCAGTGTGAAAGGATATTTTAATTTCATTGTCCTTGTCATCATTTGGTGAAACTTACCCCAGCTCAGTGTGGCTTAATGTAAAAAGCCCTCAAGTACCCTTATTCCAGCCTCATTACTAACTGAAACAGGGAACTGTAAAGCTGACCCAAGTGATAACTGACAAGAGGACCGTTAAATGTTCATTATCTTTATTCAAATTATAAGGTTGCTGAGATGTTCAGCAGAGCAAGTCATCTTTATGAATGCCACTTGGTCTAAGAAGCTAAATGACTTTTAGGAATCTAAATTTACAATCTAGCAAGAAAAAACATTTCATACCATAGTCAGTTGGAGTAGCTACAGATAACATTAGCTGGTCTTACAACCAATGATTGTGTCCATTACAGGAAAACCCCATACAAACAAGCCCATAGATTTAACTAACCTGTTGGAGATTCTTTCTTCGTTCTCAATTAAGTGAAAAAAAGGACCTTAAAATGTCAATTTCGAGTTGCTTCTATAAAAACTAGAGAATTCTAGAGAAAGATATTACATTCATGTTGTGTCAAGTGAGATGTCTCTTGCATGTGTGTAGAGCTTTGTTTTGGTCACATTTTAGAAACAACTAGTTCCTGCAAAGGTGCTTGGAAATGCTAGATATGCAGCAGTTAAGATTGTGAGGAACCACAGAGTGGTACAAAACATGGATTTAATCTTTGTTAGCTATTTTTATTTTTTTCAAATGGAAACTAACAGTGCTAAAAAAATGTATGCCGAAATGAAGAACGTGTCAACAAGAACATGTTAGTTAAATCTATGGGCTGGTTTGTATGGGGCTTTCTTGTAATGGCCACAAAAGACTTGGTTATCACATCTTGCATACAATCTGTAGCAACATTGGCCAAATAAGTATTCTATTGAAGTGAAAAAAAAGGCAAGTTTTACATGTCTTAAGATTTTATGGCACATTTGGTCCATGTTGGTACTTTCATATTTCAATCACTTTAAAACATGTATAAAAAAAAAAAAGTTAAACATGTAATTGCAAATGTTTATCAGCACAGCATTATGACAGCATTTTCTAAACTGCAGAGGGGGTTCTTGCTATTATTTTGTAGGTTTCCTATCCCATTATCTTCTGTAGAATGCATTTATTAAACCCCTCTTGTACAGTATATTCAAATCTAGATGTGCAGTACTTGAACAAGGATGGCTTCAAACAGTTACAGGAAGTAGTCAGGGGTGCGTCTAGTCACATGAGGCTCTCCGCGGCGAGGAGCCGGGTCGAACTGTAGGCTGAAGGGGATTGAGAAGAAACATTTGGTCAGATTGTTTTCTGTTGCTCAACACTTGTGCAAACATTGGATGTCTGATCTACCCAATTTGAAGAGTAGGAAAGTCACTAGACATCCTCATACTTACAAAGAATATTTGAGTGTATCATCCAGCTCCATGATGGCTGCCTGGTTGCCACAGCGATAGCAGTAATTTGGTGCACTGAAAATTGTGACAACATTTTTGTCATGGCCCCAGTTGTATCCCTGAAGAAAAACAATTAAGAACCAGTCTTAAGGCATTGTTTGCACCCTTGTATTAATATACAATCCTAACGATGTGGCAGGTCTCCAAACCTCCATGGTAATCACAATTAGAAATAAATACTTAGTCGCCATTCACGTCATAAACAAGTACAATGGCCACCGTGTGGGAACCCAAATGCCATTCGCCATCTGCGCACATTCAATTTTGCCAATTTGTGTGTGTTGTCATACGCGTAAAGTTTTGATTAGTTATTGAATGGTCGCTAAGAATATTTGATTGATCATTGCAAAATGCCTATTTTGAATGCCGCTGTTAGTTAGAATGCTAAAGCTTGACAGACTAGCAATGTAGCCAAATAACTTTTCTGGTTGAAGTATAATGCAGTTGATTTGCGATGACAAACATTAAGCAGGATATTCATAGGAGCCTTACAAACCAATCATAATCCCAAAGTAGTGTGAAATGCACTCATAAGCAACATGTAAATAGGGCTTTTTTGCTGGCAGTCTGAACTCCTGTGTTTTCTCCCAAGGTGGGGAAAATGTGAATACTGACTCAGAGTATTATACAACTTCGATTGAAAACGTAATAGCAGATTAACAAATTATATTGTACCTCCATAACCAATTGGTGGGCACGGGACACAAGGGTGAGTCCGTTGGCATGGTTGAAGGTTTCAGAGATGTCTTGACCAAAGGTGTAGCCAGCACCTCTAGGGGAGATACCCCAGCCACCACGGTCATCTGGGTCTGACCACAGAAGGTCACACATTGGACCCTGAAATAAAAGGAACACAGTTAATGTTGATGCGCCATGAGACTTTGAGAATGACACCTATGCTCTCTGTGCAACATTATATCTACCTCGTGTGGGACCTCTTGCAAGCGGTCCAGAGCCCGTATGTGATCAAGAGTGTCTATAGAAGGAGAGAGACCTCCATGTAGGCAGAAGATCTGGCAATATAAAAGTACAGTTTGGATTAGAAATCAGCAGTTAGTGTGGAGGATTTAAATAGAACATACTCAATTCCATTAAACATTAGCAATTCAAATATTGAGTTGGTGAAACTGTACAAATACAGATTTAATAGGAAAACTCAAAATACCTGTTCATCTACAAGTGCAGTTAGTGGGAGATAGTCAAACAGGTCTGTGAAGGATTTCCACACGTTGGCATTGCCGTATTTCCTCAAGCACTCGTCATAGAAGCCATACACCTGTGTGATTTGCCTGCTTTCATGGTTTCCTCGCAGAATTGTGATTCGTTCTTGGTAACGGACCTGTAACATTTCACCAAAAGTAATCTGTCATCATATACAGGTCTTAGCTGCTTGAGCAACAGTGAATTATCATCATAACCTGGTGCACCAGACACCTTTGTGTAAAGTGAGTTGTGAAAAGCATACCTTTAATGTGACGAGAAGTGTGACAGTTTCCACTGAGTAGTAGCCTCTATCCACGTAATCCCCCATGAACAGGTAGTTGGTGTCAGGAGATTTCCCCCCAATCTTGAAGAGTTCCATGAGGTCATGGAACTGCCCATGAACATCCCCACAAACTGTGACCGGACATCGCACTTTCTGCACATTTGATTCTTTGGTAAGGATTTCCTTGGCCTGAAAACACAAAACGACAACGTACATTTAGCTAGATCATTAACAGAACGCCCTGTCCTACCAGCGAAATCGTTGATCAGATAGCTAGCCTTGCACACCCATAAATATTGATTGGATTGAAGGGCGTCCTGAATAAGTACGTTAACTGTGGTTAGTCATCATGGTGTTAATCATCTGGATTGTTTAGTCATTCCATATAGGCTTCAGTTTGGCTAGCTGAATGGTTAGGCCCAGTTCATGCTAACGAGCGTTAGCTAGCTAAATCGTTAGCAAGTATGCTTTGAAACTAGCTGGCTACTGTTAGTTAGCTATGCTAGCTACCTATTGTTAGCTACCGTTAAACTAGCCAACTAATCTCGTCGAACAATAATTTCAGCTCTAATCTAACAAATTGGGTTTAGGTAAAGTTACCTTCTCACAGAGACTCCTGACTTGATTCTCCGTAAGTTGTTTACACTCGTTTAGTTGTTCGATCCATTGATCTAATTCCTTCGTAAAAGATTTGTCTTCCATGACAGCCGTGGTATCAATCGACGTCTTGATCGGGAAAAAAAATGTATTAGCTAAATTGACTAGCTAACTAGTTAGCTGGCTGACTTGTTAGCTGCTCCTGTCCCGACAAAGTGATGACTCTAAAATTCAGAACTAAAGGCTTAACTATCTACTTTCTAATCATGGTAAAATATATAAAACCAAAGTCTCGTAAACAGGCTTACAGAGTATTAACTGAGGGGAATCAGAGTGGATTAAAATCCCTCGGTGCGGCAGAATTTTACCGGCGACGAAGCGCTCTAGCTGGCCTACAACAATAACATACGGGGTTTTAAGGGAGTTCTAGTGCCACCATTTATTACACGCCAGCCACCTTGTGGTGAAGAAGACGAATTACACGCACAGGGCATTAAACGAGAAGAGTGTAATTGCAGAACGCAATTTGGGGCGTTTTCTGATATTGGCATTTCTTGATGTCAAATTACACCCATTGATGATCGCCATTGGTCCCTGTCCGTTTCTTTTAATTACATGTCTTTTTCCCAACGAAGAAGAAAGCTGCAGTCAAAATAGATTTGGACAATGTTGGTAATTACTTCTCAACTGTTCAATAAGACACTACCTACACAATTGTCAACATAATCGGATTGCTACGGATAACTAGGAAGCTGTTATGTTAGAAACTAGCTAGCTAATTGACATTGAACATTCCCGACGAGTACAAATCACAAGCTTTCAAGCTAACATAACAAATGCCAAAGTTTGCCGATGACACAACAGTGGTTGGCCTGATCACCGACAACGATGAGACAGCCTATAGGGAGGAGGTCAGAGACCTGACCGTGTGGTGCCAGGATAACCTCTCCCTCAACGTGACCAAGACCAAAGGAGATGATTGTGGACTACAGGAAAAGGAGGACCGAACACGCACCCATTCTCATCGACGGGGCTGTAGTGGAGCATGGTTGAGAGCTTCAAGTTTCTTGATGTCCACATCACCAATGAACTATCATGGTCCAAACACACCAAGCCAGTTGTGAAGAGCAGGCTCCTGAGTGGCGCAGTGGTCTAAGGCACTGCATCTGTGCAAGAGGCGTCACTACAGTCCCTGGTTCAAATCCAGGCTGTATCACATTCGGACGTGATTGGGAGTCCCATAGGGCGGCGCACAATGGGCCCAGCGTTGTCCGGGGTAGGCTGTCATTGTAAATAAGAATTTGTTCTTAAAACCTCTAAAGGATCTGACAATTTTTTTCAATTTTCGCCTAAATTGACTTACCCAAATCTAATTGTTTGCAGCTTAGGACCTGAAGCAAGGATATGCATATTCTTGATACCATTTGAAAGGAAACACTTTGAAGTTTGTGGAACTGTAGGAGTGATATAACACATTAGATCTGGTAAAAGATAATACAAAGAAAAAACCATGCATTTATTTTGTTTTTGTTTTGAACCATCATCTTTGAAATGCAAGAGAAGGGCCATAATGTATTATTCCAGCCCAGGTACAATTTAGATTTTGGTCGCTAGATGGCAGCAGTGTATTTGCAAAGATTTAGACTGATCCAATAAACCATTGCATTTCTGTTCAAAAATATGTATCAAGACTGCCCAAATGTGCGTAATTGGTTTATTAATAACTTTAAGTTCATAACTGTACACTCTCCTCAAACAATGGCATGTATTATTTCACTGTAATAGCTACTGTAAATTGGACAGTGCAGTTAGATTAACAATAATTTAAGCTTTCTGCCAATATCAGGTATGACTATGTCCTGGGAAATGTTCTTGTTACTTACAACCTCATGCTAATCGCATTAGCCTAAGTTAGCTCAACCATCCCGAGGGGGACCCACCAATCCTGTAGATTCACTGTCTTGCCTAAATAAAGGTTCAATAAAATAAAAGGAGGGCACGACAAAGCCTATTCCCCCTCTGGTCCTCAGTTCCTCAAGTTGCACAGCTGCACCATCGAGAGCATCCTGACTGGTTGCATCACTGCCTGGTATGGCAACTGCTCGGCCTCCGACCACAAGAGGGTAGTGCGTATGGCCCAGTACATGAATGGGGCAACCTACCAGGACCTCTAAACCAGGCAGCATCAGAGGAAGGCCCTAAAAATTGTCAAAGACTCCAGTCACCCTAGTCATAGACTGTTCTCTCTGCTTCCACATCGCAAGCAGTACCGGAGCGTCAAGTCTAGGTCCAAGAGGCTTCTTAACATATTCTACCCCCAAGCCATAAGACTCCTGAACAGCTGTTATTTCTATTTTTTTACTTAACACTTAATTTTCTTAAAACTGAATTGTTGGTTAAGGGCTTGTAAGTAAGCATTAAACTTTTTTTGTTTTTTACCTTTTATTTAACTAGGCAAGTCAGTTAAGAACAAATTATTATTTACAATGACGGCCTACCGGGGAAAAGTGGGTTTACTGCCTTGTTCAGGGACAAAATGACAGATTTTTACGTTGTCAGCTCAGGGATTCAATCCAGCAAACTGGAATTCAGCAAACTTTCTCCCAACCCCTGTCTCCCAACATTATGTTTCCGAATGACAGTAAGAGGTAAAATATATAGTGAAAACAATAGTGGTCCTAAAACGGAACCTTGAGGAACATCGAAATTTACAGTTGATTTGTCAGAGGACAAACCATCCACAGAGACAAACTGATATCTTTCCGACAGATAAGATCTAAATCAAGCCAGAACTTGTCTGTGTAGACCAATTTGGGTTTCCAAACTGTCCAAAAGAATGTGGGGATCGACGGTATCAAAAACAGCACTAAGGTCTAGGAGCATGAGGACAGATGCAGAGCCTCGGTCTGACATCATTAAAAGGTAATTTACCACCTTCACAAGTGCAGTCTCAGTACTATGATGGGGTCTATAACCAAACTGAAGCATTTCGTATACATTGTTTGTCTTCAGGAAGGCAGTGAGTCGCTGCGCAACAGCTTTTTCTAAAATTTTTTAGGGGAATGGGAGATTTGATATAGGCCGAAGGGAGGCTTCATTACTGCCACTTTTAGTGAGTTTGGTACACAACCGGCGGATAGCGAGCCGTTTATTATGTTCAACATAGGATGGCCAAGGACAGGAAGCAGCACTTTCAATAGTTTAGTTGGAATAGGGTCCAGTATGCAGCTTGAAGTTTTAGAGGCCATGATTATTTTCATCATTGTGTCAAGAGATATGGCACTAAAACACTTGAGTGTCTCCCTTGATCCTAGGTCCTGGCAGAGTTGTGCAGACTCAGGACAACTGAGCGTTGGAGGAATACGCAGATTTAAAGAGGAGTCTGTGATTTGCTTTCTAATGATCAAAGTTCAAAGAAGTTCAGGAATTTATCACTTTCTCTCTTGGGGAATGCTGCTTTTTAGTTAGCGTTGCGACAGTATCAAAAATACATTTTGGATTGTTCTTATTTTCCTCAATTAAGTTGGAAAATAGGATGATCGAGCAGCAGTGAGGGCTCTTCGATACTGCACGGTACTGTTTTTCCAAGCCAGTTGGAAGACTTCCAGTTTGGTGTGGTGCCATTTCCGTTCTAATTTTCTGGAAGCTTGCTTCAGAGCTCGGGTATTTTCTGTATACCAGGGAGCTAGTTTCTTATGACAAATGTTTTTTTGATTTTAGGGGTGCGACTGCATCTAGGATATTGCGCAAGGTTAAATTGAGTTCCTCAGTTAGGTGGTTAACTGATTTTTGTACTCTGAAGTCCTTGGGTAGGCGGAGGGAGTCTGGAGGGCATCTAGGAATCTTTTGGTTGTCCGAGAATTTATAGCACGACTTTTGATGATCCTTGGTTGGGGTCTGAGCAGTTTATTTGTTGCGATTGCAAACGTAATAAAATGGTGGACCGATAGTCCAAGATTATGAGGAAACACATTAAGATCCACAACATTTATTCCACGGGACAAAACTAGGTCCAGAGTATGACTGTGGCAGTGAGTAGGTCCGGAGGCATGTTGGACAAAACCCGCTGAGTCGATGATGGCTCTGAAAGCCTTTTGGAGTGGGTTTGTGTACTTTTCCACGTGATTATTAAAGTCACCAAAAATTTGAATATTATCTGCCATGACTACAAGGTCCGAAAATAATTCAAGGAACTCAGTGAGGAACGCTGTATATGGCCCAGGAGGCCTGTAAACAGTTGGGGGATATGGTCACTAGTGTAACCAGGAGGTGTTGCCTCATTTAACACAGTAAATTCATCAGGCTTAAGCCATGTTTCAGTCAGGCCAATCACATCAAGATTATGATCAGTGATTAGTTCATTGACTGTAACTGCCTTGGAAGTGAGGGATCTAACATTAAGTAGCCCTATTTTGAGATGTGAGGTATCACAATCTCTTTCAAAAATGGCAGGAATGGAGGTCTTTATTCCAGTGAGATTGCTAAGGCGAACACCGCCATGTTTAGTTTTGCCCAACCTAGGTCGAGGCACAGACACGGTCTCAATGGGGATAGCTGAGCTCACTACACTGACTGTGCCAGTGGCAAACTCCACTAAGCTGGCAGGCTGGCCTGCACCCTTTCTCATGTTGGAGCTAGGAGAGTTAGAGCCCTGTATATGTTCGTAGATAAGATGAGAGCACCCCTCCAGCTAGGATGGGAGTCCATCACTCCTCAACAAGCAAGGCTTGGTCCTGTTTGTGGGTGAGTCCCAGAAAGAGGGCCAATTATCTACAAATTCTATATTTTGGGAGGGACAGAAAACAGACTCTGCTGTAGAGCTCATCACTCCCCCTAACTGGG
This sequence comes from Oncorhynchus kisutch, assembly GCF_002021735.2. Lineage (NCBI taxonomy): Eukaryota > Metazoa > Chordata > Actinopteri > Salmoniformes > Salmonidae > Oncorhynchus > Oncorhynchus kisutch. The sequence goes on from NC_034176.2 coordinate 49,822,084, forward strand.
AGGGGCCAGAGACAATTTAACCGTTTCATCCTAACATCGTTGGTGCCGAAGTGGATAACAAGGACTAGGGTTTTCAATTTGTCAGAGCTAATGGTGGGAGGCTTAGGCGTCTCAGACCTCGTAATGGGAGGAGTAGAGACCAGAGAAGGCTCAGACTCTGACTTGCTGCTTAATGGGGAGAAACGGTTTAACGTTTCTGTCAGCTGAATGAGCGACACCAGTTGAGCATTCCTACAGCATTTCCCTCCAGAAGCCATGAGAAAGTTGTCCGGGCGAGGGGACTGTGTGAGGGGATTTATACTATTATCTGTACTTACTGGTGGCACAGACGCTATTTTATCCTTTCCTACACTGAAATTACCCATGCCTAATGATTGCGTCTGAAGCTGGGCCTGCAGCACAGCTATCCTCGCCGTAAGTCGATCGTTCTCCTGTATATTATGAGTACAGCGACAGCAATTAGAAGGCATCATTTTAATGTTACTATTTGGCTTCGGCTGGTGGAGGTCCTGATGAACCACGTCCAGATAAAGCGTCCGGAGTGAAAAAGTTGAATTAATTTTTTGGGAGTGAGGCAGTATATCAAGGCACAAGGTGAGACCCAAATGCAGACACAGGAGGCAGATGGTTAGAGTCTTACAATGTTTATTAATCCAAAGGGGTAGTCAAGAGAATGGTCGTGGACAGGAAAAAAAGTAAAAACCAGTTCAGAGTCCAGGAGGTACAGAGTGGCAGATAGGCTCGGGGTCAAGGCAGGCAGAATGGTCAGGCAGGTGTGTACAAAGCCCAGAAACAGGCAAGGGTCAAAACCAGGAGGACTAGGAAAAAGGAGACCGCAAAAAGCAAGAGAACGGAGAAACTGCTGGTTGACTTGGAAACATGTGAGACAAACTGGCACAGAGAGACAGGAAACACAGGGATAAATAAACTGGGGAAAACAAGCGACACCTGGAGGGGGCGGAGACAGGTGAAACTGATCAGGGTGTGACACAGTAGGGATGACCAGGGATGTTCTCTTGATAAGTGCGTGCATTGGACTATTTTCCAGTCCTGCTAAGGAGCATTCAAAATGTACTTTTGGGCGTCAGGGAAAATGTATGGTGTAAAAAATACATAATTTTCTTTAGGAATGTAGTAAAGGTAGTTAAAAATATAAATTGTAAAGTACAGATACCCCCAAAAAACTTACTTAAGTAGTATTTTTACACCACTGACTGACTATACATCAATAAAGGTTAATGGCATATATGCACAACAACAATAAAGCCCAATCTGCATGTTCTTTGTAGTCTTGTGAAACGTTTAATGTTTCTGTTGTGACGCAAGAGCTTGATGCTCTAGTAGATATGGAATGGATGTTATGACTCACAGATATGGAGTAATATCCTCTATAAAACCTCAGCTACCACCTTCCTTCTTCACTGGCTAAACTTTGTCACAAAATATTACTCAGAATGGACTTTTTATTATGTACGTCACTAAGTATAGTTTTTATACTGACAGTGAGTAAAAAGAGTTGATGCTTGCAACTTTGAATTGTCCCATGAATGTAATTATTTGCATGTTTTATTTTATTTTAATATTTGCATGTTTTTTTTTGCATTTACAGTGTACAGGGTAAACCATTCCTGGATAGTTACTTGCATATTAATCTTTTCCCATGGTAAGTGCATTTACACCGTTATATGTCCTTCATGTTACAGTAGGCCACTTGTTTACAATAGATGTTTTATCTGGAAGCTGTAATCATAATTCTGAGTAATGTTGTGCATTGCATTTAAGCCTGACAGATATTGACACAAAACACTAGTATTTGGTGTTGGAAATTTTTTTTTCTTCTTCTCCAAAGTAAGGATACTAATTAGTCTAATTTCCATTTGCACTTAATATAGCATTTGTTTTACTGAAATACTTACATTGCAGTTATGATGTCTTGTCACATGGAAGAACATTCTGAGAGGCGCCAACTTCATGGTAAATACTTTTCAAATACTACATTCTAAATATGTATTGCTCTGGGTCCGGTTTCTCCGATAGCGATGGAATTTAGGCTTAAGAGTGTTTTAACGAGAGTTGGTCCTACGATCGCCGAAGATGTAACATGTGTTTCCCGAAACACCATGCATAGAGAACGGTTGCCTAGTGCATTGTTGGATAATGTGTTGATACTGATAGGATCGAAAGAAATGGAGCGCTGCTGTCAGCTTTATCCATTCAATTCTTACCTTAACATAATTATTTCACGACACTGACGACGGATCAGCTCCTAGAGAGATATTACCGCCTACCTCTGCTAATATTGAGGCGGTTTTTTCTAATGCTTACCCAATAAAAATGCATTAAATCACTGATTTGGCACATTGCGCACGTTAGGCTACACATCATGAAATACACTGAACAAAAATATAAACGCAACATGTAGTGTTTGTTCCATGAGTTAAAATAAAAAATCCTCGAAATGTTCTATACGCACAGAAAGGGTGGGTGTTGAGTGGTATTTCTGTCTTTAATAAAGCCCTTTTGTGGGGAAAAAAATAATTCATTCTGATTGACTGGGCTAATTCATTTATTTCAATTGACTGATTTCCTTATGAACTGTAACTCAGTAAAATATTGGAAATTGTTGCATGTTGCATTTATATTTTTGTTCAGTATATATTGACACAAATTACAGACAGTAGCCTACAAGTAGCAAAACAGAACTCGATTTAACATGAAATGTATTTCATTATGATTGAAATAGACCTATAACCTACTGTTTCTATATTTTAATGCATTCATCTCAGTTTACAGTTGTAGCATATTTTTTTATGTCACTTGTCTGTATCAATTACAAAGACATTGGCAACTTTGTATTTGTAGGTCACAGAGATATAAACCATGTGATTTTATGTTTAGTGGAGATCATCTATTTATAAAGCGCAAATTAAGCATTAACGAGGCACTTAGCTGTTCTACGAGTAGTCTGAAGCAAGCTTTAGATTACGAGCATTTTCAAGTGCAACATTAATAACGATGGTTTTGGGAAACAGCTCAGAGATTTAACGATGCTCCTACGAAGGTTCTAAGGATGAACTTAGCCTTAAAATGCTTTTGGGAAACTGGGCCCTGTTCTGTGTATTGCAGTTCTATGTTACCTGCATACCTTGCAGTAAAAATCATCTGTTAATGAGGTAGGCTATTAGTACATCTTTAGTTGTTCTTGAGTAAATAATAATAAAATAATTTATTACATTTGTAAATACCTTTCATGTGTACAGAATAATCTCAGTGCATAAAATAACAGTTAAATAGAAAAAGGGTGGGCTTCTTCAGAAAGGGGGCTGATGACAGTGGTCTCAAATGCAGGTGGGACACTTCCAGATTGGTGGGAGTGGTTAACAATCTGGGTTATCAGAGGGCTGAGTACAGGGTGCATGATTTGAGCAGGGCTGTTGAAATAGGATCCAATGTACAGGAGCAGGTTTTCATTCTCGAGAGTTTTCTCAATATTTTGGGTGACTTCAAGGAAGCAGGAGAGAGGCTGAGGTGGCATTGAGGGCCAGAGGAGAGTAGTAGAGCTAAAGAAGAGATCTGATGTTGCTGACCTATGTTACACTGCTATTCCGTTCTCTTGATGGGGGACTGAGGTTTCAAAATATGGTTTATGGTGGAAAACAGGTGCTTTGTGTTTCCAGGATTTTTATTGAGGAGGTTGGAATAGAACATCGACCGTGCCTCTTTCAGGGCCTTGGAATAGGCCATTTGGTGAGTTTCTAAGACAACGCTCCAGTATTGTCACGCCCTGACCATAGAGAGCCCTCAGGGTTCTCTACGGTGTTTTAGGTCAGTGCGTGACTAGGGGGTGTTCTAGTCGATTGTTTTCTATGTTTGGGTTTGAGTATGGTTCCCAATTAGAGGCAGCTGATTATCATTGTCTCTACTTGGGGATCATACTTAAGGTGTCCCTGTACCCACCTACATTTGTGGGATATTGTTTGTGTTTTATGCTTGTTGCACCACGTAAGTCACATTTCGTTGTTTGTTTAGTTGAGAAGTTTCACTTAATAAAAAGCTGTGGAACTCCTATCTCCCTCCCCCAACTGCTCCATCGACTCCCAGACTGTCTCTGGCTCTCTCCTCGGCTCGGCCGACCGCCCCTTGTGCCCCCCCTCAAAAAAATCTTGGGGTTGCCCTTGGGCTGTTTGTGGCCGCGGAACCCGGCGCCGTCGCTGTCCTCCTTTACTCCTCGCAGCCACCTAATATCTCTTCCCATGACCAACTCTCCTTTACCTCTTGGGCACACTGCTTGATTCTGCTTTGGTGGGATATTCTGTCATGATCGTTGTATAAATAAGTGGACCAAGGCGCAGCGTGAGTAGAGTTCCACATTTTTATTATAGTGAAACTTCCCAAAACAACAAAGAATTAACGAACGTGCAATACGTAGCGCACATAGGCACTAACACGAAACAAACCAATATCCCACATCGCAGGTGGGAAAAAGGACAACTAAGTATGATCCCCAACTAGAGGCAACGATTATCAGCTGCCTCCAATTGGGAACCATACCCACACACCAACATAGAAACACAATACCTAGAACCCCCCTAGTCACGCCCTGACCTAAAACACAGTAGAGAACCCCGAGGGCTCTCTATGGTCAGGGCGTGACAATAATATGATAAGTCTACAGCTGTAAGGCACCAGCTTTGGGCAGTCTACAAGGATAACATATGGACCTCTGTGGAGAAACTGGTGTGTGCTGTAGCTGTAGAGAAAGGCCTCGGAGTACATTTTCAACTTTACTAAGGCTGGTATTTTGCTCGGACCCTTAAGTGATCCTCGCATAAATCCTCATTAAATGGGAAAGACAATCAAGTATCCTGGTAGGCTGCAACCTGTTCAGAATGAGTCTGACGTCATCAGATCATTTTCATGTCAATGCCTGGAAGTCAGTAAGAATTGATGTCGACCTCAAGACATATGTTAAGGGGACGTGTAATAGTTTTATTACAAGTCACTGTGTCTTACACCATTGTAGTGGCGATAGGTATGAAGGAGTCTATTTCATGGCTTTGTTATCCATGGAGGAGCTAACCTCACGACGGAAGTACTCTATAAGCACTGAACCAGTCATACGCAGTGTAATCATGGTTCATGACTTCTAACAACTTTCCTCCTGAATGGAGGGTTCTGTTTATTAGTGGCATGTGTGTTAACCATCAGAAGAGTGTTCTGGAGATTCCCTTACACGTGTTGCAATATGAGTGACTACTAACTCCTCTGTAGCTGTTATCAATAGAACTTGAACTTGTTTGGTCTCTAAACTTCTTACTGATTGTGCCTGGACTGACTGTTCTGGCATTGGTACTGTTAATCAAGGGGACCGGTTATCCAACTGATTTATTCTGAAATGTTATTGTTAGTGGAATTGTAAATTCCTCTGTATTATTTCCCAATCAGAATTCATTACTCTGTAAATGCATTCTATGGGATTGTAAAACCCATATTTTTACAAGAATGGACAGAACCCCGGTCTTAAAAATCAGGTAACAGCGTTTAATTCAAGAGAGTACTGGTACATACACATTTTACCACAGGTTATAAACTGAAAATGACGTCAGCGTTTCCTAAATGTTCTATCTCTTCATGACACGGGTAGAGAGGCCCTATAGTTCTCGAGCCTTCCCTCCTCGCCTAAAGCCAAGGTCAGTCACTGTAAATCAGCATTCTAGACAGTCTGGAGATAGTTCATTAATTTGTACAAAGGAACAGACCATCATTGTTACTAAACTCCTGACTATATTATGTACAATTGGGAATGGGAGCAAGAGAGAAAATTCATTATGTACAGTACATAATAGCATTTGGACTAGTCAGTCCTGATTGAAATGTATACATAATTAGTCATCATTGATAAAAATTCCCTTAACAGTTATCCTACCGGAACACATGATTAGAGCATTTCACTAGTTGCATTATAGTTGAAACTACACATGGCAAGGAATGATTATTGTTGCCATTTGTTTTAGAGGTGGTACACCTCAGTGATATCTTTTAATTATTTTTTTTTTTTTTACCTTTATTTTACTAGGCAAGTCAGTTAAGAACAAATTCTTATTTTCAATGACGGCCTAGGAACAGTGGGTTAACTGCCTGTTCAAGGGCAGAACGACAGATTTTGTACCTTGTCAGCTCGGGGATTTGAACTTGCAACCTTTCGGTTACTAGTCCAATGCTCTAACCACTAGGCTACACTGCCGCCCCAGTGTAGCCTAGTGGTGAAAATTCTAACCAAGTGAGAGAGATTTAGTCATTTCTTCAAACAATCATCTTTATTCAATATCAATTCATTATTACAATAATGAGGCTGGTCGACCCCACACCCTTGAGTGTTGGACCGATTAACCTAACCTTTACACAAATGCAGAGTACTATATATAGCTGACACTAAAAATACTTGGTCCAAGTATTTTTAGTGTCATTGGTTCCACCCATCCCATGCAGGTTGGTGCATCATAAAGCACTCTGGGTTCATCCTGTTGTTATCTGCACGTGTGTTGTTGTCTTAACCTCACCCTGGCTTAGTTTCCCAGATGCAAGCATGATTTTGAGACAATGAGGGATTGTTCTACTCCTAAGCTATCCTTAGTAAAACACATTATTGTCTATGTAATGCAGTCTTTAACTCATTTGTCAGCTCAAGCCATCTCTGGTAAACATATGCCCAGATTAGCTGCAGGGAACTAGAGTGGAGACCATAAAAATAGACACTAGTAGGACAGAAATGTCTTACTATTAGTTAAATATGAATTGTTAACCATTAATATCAAATAAATAAGGTAAATATGTAATTTTCCACTAACATTCCCCTCTCAAGAAACTCAAGTTTCTTCTAGAAAAATTACAATTTGTTAAGTATACATTTAAACTAACAAAATACATCCCTCTGGTGCCTGACATTTCATCCATGGTAAACAACCTTCCTCTGGGTTGCTGAGCTTAATACCTTCTTTATCAAAACACAGTCAATTTGGAACATAAAACCCATAAAATTAACATCACACACAAGCTTCATTTCAACAGATAGGACAGTATTCACGCTGGCATCACGCACAAAGGTAGGAGTCAGCATTTAGAACAAACCCTTCCTACACCAGTGACAGACACCCCTCTCTGGGCACTTTGTACACTCAGTAGGAACATGAGCTCCACATCTGGTTCCTTATGCTCAGAATTGGGGTCCTCATCAGAGATGTAGTCAGGAATAGGGATTAGGTCAGGGAAATCCTTGGGTTTCCAAATCAGATATAAACCCAATTCATTATCCAACCAAAATCCGGAATGACATTGCTCAGTGATTCACATTGGTTATATATCACTCAAAATGAACACCCCCCAACTTAACACACATCAACACTGGCAGAATGTACATTCATATTAACATTCAATATAATTGTCCTATAATTCTAGTATTATAACTTTCTCATCACGATTATAATTACAGATCAGTATCTCAATGCATTCTTAGCCTAAATTACTATACATTTAGCAGTGTATACCTCCACAATCAACCTGATACCCCAAACAACAACTTTAGACAAGTCTAAATCAATTACGAGCACAGTTGACCAACCCCTCCCTTTCCCAGCACTCAATCTTCAGGCATTTCTTAATTTTTCTTCAGATAGCTTCACAGTTCAAAGTGGATGGCCCATGACAATGTCCCAATTTCAATGTTTCACCTGAACCCCACCAAAACTTATTATGTCTTGTCCATTTGCCAACCAGTATGTATACCAGCAATATGAGAGGAGTTTTGGAACGGATAGGATCAGTCACAGGGTCAGGAAGTTATCCTGATCATCCAACAGACCCAATCTGATGATATTTATCAAACCAAACAAAAACAAAAATATACTCAATATATCACGCAATACATTCCTACATATCACTCAAGGTGTGTAAACCTCAATCCAAAAACCTCAAAAGACTGGTCATTCCCCCATGTTGATACATGCCTCACCATGTGAGTAATGTGTAAAAACACTGCAAATCAAATTCGAATTACTACCCATTAAAAAAAAATTGTACCCATAACTTCATAGTAAAAACAGACTTTAGACAGCTTCCCCTCATTCAAGGGCAGCCCTCTCTTTCCACTGTGGACCTAATCATAACTAGTAAGTTGTGTGTGTGTGTGTGGTAAACCATACGGCAAAAACAAACAAAAATGGCCAGGCCTTATTTAATTTGGTAGTTCCCTTTACTGCCGAATCCAGATACCTTTATACCTATAAAACTGCTGAATTTCACTAACCCCTCTCCCAAGACCAAAGCCTCAGGAAACATTTCAAAGAGATGGAAAATGGAAGAGAAACAAAACATTTATTTAGCATAAGGAACCAGTGATATTTGATCCCAGGCATCTATTTAAAAGTTGTTTGAGACATGGTCTCCTACAGTTGAAGTCAGAAGTTTACATACACTTAGGTTGGAGTCATTAAAACTCGTATTTCAACCACTCCACACATTTCTTGTTAACAAACTATAGTTTTGGCAAGTCGGATACGACATCTACTTTGTGCATGACCCAAGTCATTTTTCCAACCTTTTTTACAGACAGATTATTTCACTGTACCACAATTCCAGTGTGTCAGACGTTTACACACACTAAGTTGACTGTGCCTTTAAACAGCTTGGAAAATTCCAGAAAATTATGTCATGGCTTTAGAAGCTTCTGATAGTCTAATTGACATAATTTGAGTCAATTGGAGGTGTATCTGTGGATGTATTTCAAGGCCTACCTTCAAACTCAGTGCCTCTTTGCTTGACATCATGGGAAAATCAAAAGAAATCAGCCAAGACCACAGAAAAAAAGTCTGGTTCTTCCTTGGGAGCAATTTCCAAACACCTGAAGGTACCACGTTCATCTGTACAAACAAGAGTACGCAAGTATAAACACCATGGGACCACACAGCCGTCATACCGCTCAGAAAAGAGATGCGTTCTGTCTCCTGGAGATGAACATACTTTGATGCGAAAAGTGCAATCAATCCCAGAACAACAGCAAAGGACCTTGTGAAGATGCTGGAGGAAACTGGTACAAAAGTATCTATATCCACAATAAAACAAGTCCGATATCGACATAACCTAAAAGGCTGTTCAGCAAAGCCAGACTACGGTTTGCAACTTGCACATGGGGACACAGATCGTACTTTTTGGAGAAATGTCCTCTGGTCTGATGAAACAAAAATAGAACTGTTTGGCCATAATGACCATCGTTATGTTTGGAGAAAAAGGGGGAGGCTTGCAAGCCTAATAACACCATCCCAACCGTGAAGCACGGGGGTGGCAGCATCATGTTGTGGGGGTGCTTTGCTGCAGGAGGGACTGGTGCACTTCACAAAATAGATGGCATCATGAAGAAAGAAAGATTATGTGGATATATTGATGCAACATCTCAAAACATCAGTCAGGAAGTTAAAGCTTGGTCGCAAATGGGTCTTCCAAATGGACAATGACCCCAAGCATACTTCCAAAGTTGTGGCAAAATGGCTTAAGGACAACAAAGTCAAGGTATTGGAGTGGCCATCACAAAGCCCTGACCTCAATCCCATAAAAAAAAGTTGTGGGCAGAACTGAAAAAGTGTGTGCGAGAAGGAGGCCTACAAACCTGACTCAGTTACATCAGCTCTGTCAGGAGGAATGGGCCAAAATTCACCCAACTTATTGTGGAAGTTTGTGAAAGGCTACCCGAAATGTTTGACCCAAGTTAAACAATTTAAAGGCAATGCTACCAAATACTAATTGAGTGTATGTAAACTTCTATCCCACTGGGAATGCGAATGACTGTCAGGGATTTCCTCCTCTTCTTCCGAAGAGGAGAGGCAAAAAGGATCAGAGGACCAATATGCGGTGTGGTAAGTGTCCATGGTTCTTTTAATATGTAAATGTACACATGAACAACTAACTACAAAAACAAGAAACGTGAAAACCCAAAACAGCCCTATCTGGTGCAAAACACAGAGACAGGAACAATCACCCACAAACACACAGTGAAACCCAGGCTACCTAAGTATGATTCTCAATCAGAGACAACTAATGACACCTGCCTCTGATTGAGAACCAGGCCGAAACATAGAAATACCCAAATCATAGAAAAACAAACATAGACTGCCCACCCCAACTCACGCCCTGACCATACTAAATAATGACAAAACAAAGGAAATAAAGGTCAGAACGTGACAATGACGAAATAGAAACTGAAATAAATCATTTTCTCTACTATTATTCTGACATTTCACATTCTTAAAATAAAGTGGTGATCCTAACCTAAGACAGGGATTTTTTTACTAGGATGAAATGTCAGGAATTGTGAAAAACTGTTTAAATGTATTTGGCTAAAGTGTATGTAATCTTCCGACTTCAACTGTACGTCTCCCTTTAACTCAAAGTCCGTAATCACTACCCCTATTGATCTAACCGAGACCATACACCACTATGTACCACTTTCCTGTCCCACTACTTTCTAGAGGATTTGTTGCTGCTATTTTGAAAAAGATGATAAGGCTTACATCACAGCACCCCCCCCCCCCACACACACACACACCCCCGCCCCAATGCTGTGGGCGCAGTAGTCTCCATTACCACTCTACTCATTTTGTAACCCTGTACCTTGTATTACTAAAATATCGCATCATTAGAGTGTTATCAAAAAACTCACTAATAACAATTTACCATTCACATACTGTCAACATTCATTAAATGTACATCAATCCTCCTTATCAATGTCTTCGTCACTGTCACCCATCGTAAGGTTTATAAAATAAAATAAACCATGCTTATTCTCTCCTTAGTAAAAGGCCATGTTTACATGTAGTCTACCCTAACAATATTACTCTATATTTTTTTTATATTAGCCTTGCTTCACACTCATTAAACGTCTATTATTTTAAGATTAACCTGTAATGCGCCGAATGTAGAAAATACATCAGCCAATTCTCAATCAATCCAAACATTTCAAATTCGAAATTCTTACTTACCTTCACTAGTCTACATCTCTTCCCTTAAATTCAGAAAGCCCTATAGAATCTCTACTGTACTCTACCTCTGTCTTTCCGCTAACGTTACTATATCAGATGAACAGTTTTTCTTCAATTATAGTCAAAACAACACAACTTCTGTTCATAAGGAGGCCACTTTAATATATTATCTCTTGTTTCGCTAGTTGTACTTTCCCGTATGATGCCTTGCGACCCTGCTCTACCACATAGTTGACTAATGTGGCAATGTTTGGTATATGAGTATCTTCGTCTTTCCACGTCAATAACAAATCCACTACATGTTGTATCAACACAGAATATTTCTGGTGAGACTGGCAAAATGTTTCACAAACTCATCCATGTTGAGGGAATGTGCCCTCCTTGACTCAACACTGAGATTTCCGAGGTGACTTAGCCTGTCATCAACCATTGTCCTAAGGTGGGTTTAAATCCGTTTTAAAGCTGAGAAGCTTCTCCCACAAGAAGCAATGCAGACTGGTGTAACAAACAGAAATCTTACTAAGTCGAAATAGCTCATGGAAGATGTCTTTATAAGGTTATAAAAACAAAACAAAGTCAAGGAGAGTACAGTCGTGGCCAAAAGTTTTGAGAATGACACAAATATTAATTTCCAGAAAGTTTGCTGCTTCAGTGTCTTTAGATATTTTTGTCAGATGTTACTATGGAATACTGAAGTATAATTACAAGTATTTCATAAGTGTCAAAGGCTTTTATTGACAATTACATGAAGATTCAATATTTGCAGTGTTGACCCTTCTTTTTCAAGACCTCTGCAATCCACCCTGGCATGCTGTCAATGAACTTCTGGGCCACATCGTAACTGATGGCAGCCCATTCTTGCATAATCAATGCTTGGAGTTTGTCAGAATTTGTGGGTTTTTGTTTGTCCACCCGCCTCTTGAGGATTGACCACAAGTTCTCAATGGGATTAAGGTCTGGGGAGTTTCCTGGCCATGGACCCAAAATATCGATGTTTTGTTCCCAGAGCCACTTAGTTATCACTTTTTCCTTATGGCAAGGTGCTCCATCATGCTGGAAAAGGCATTGTTCGTCACCAAACTGTTCCTGGATGGTTGGGAGAAGTTGCTCTCGGAGGATGTACCATTCTCTATTCATGGCTGTGTTCTTAGGAAAAATTGTGAGTGAGCCCACTCCCTTGGCTGAGAAGCAACCCCACACATGAATGGTCTCAGGATGCTTAACTGTTGGCATGACACAGGACTGATGGTAGCGCTCACCTTGTCTTCTCCGGACAAGCATTTTTCCAGATGCCCCAAACAATCGGAAAGGGGATTCATCAGAGAAAATGACTTTACCCAAGTCCTCAGCAGTCCAATCCCTGTACCTTTTTTAGAATATCAGTCTGTCCCTGATGTTTTTCCTGGAGAGAAGTGGCTTCTTTGCTACCCTTCTTGACACCAGGCCATCCTCCAAAAGTCTTTGCCTCACTGTGCGTGCAGATGCACTCACATCTGCCTGCTGCCATTCCTAAGCAAGCACTGTAGTGGTGGTGCCCCGATCCCACAGCTGAATCAACTTTAGGAGATGGTCCTGGCGCTTGCTGGACTTTCTTGGGTGCCCTGAAACCTTCTGCAGAAATGCAGTGGAAATATTTTGGGGGGATTCAGTTCATTTGCATGGCAAATAGGGACTTTGCAATTCATTGCAATTCATCTGATCACTCTTCATAACATTCTGGATTTTATGCAAATTGCCATCATACAAACTGAGGCAGCAGACTTTGTGAAAATGAATATTTGTGTCATTCTCAACTTTTGGCCACAAATGTATATCCCTTCCACTTTTCTCTCTCCTATCAAAAAGCCCCTTGGTTTGATGAACCTCATGTTTGAGGTCCTCTAAATCTGGCTCTTAGGTCTGAGCAAAGGCAAACAGAGGCTCCTCATTCAAGAATGTTGTACTCTTTGGGTTGAGAAACTGGACCCCTTGCATTATCTTGCAATTCTTATTTGAAAAACGCCTCTGCAGCTCAGCTGTGAGACTGTCAAGCACCTGATAAAAGAAAGCTCTTTGGAAGCTCTCACCTTCACTTCGGTCACTATTTTTCTGTCCTACAGCGCTCATCATCAATGAGTCGTGAAATCTTAAACTTGCTTTAGGCTGTCTTTTACACACTGTTTGTACACGCATTTTGCAGTGCTCTGCCATCTCTTCAACCTCTTTCCAAAGTTCTCCAAAGTAACCCTCACTAGTCCTGTAATGTGTATGTAAGGGCACCTACTAGATCCACAGCCCTTGCTAGGTCAAGAGAGCTTGATTGGAGCATGTCAGAAAGACATTTGGCATCTCCAAGCACTTTATAAAAGGTAAACAAAAGCCCTATGACATGTAAATCTATCCGAGAAAGAGTTGATGTGTGCCTGAACCAGCCTTTCAAAGAACTTCATGATTACAGATGTCAGTGCTACAGTGCAGAGTTCTTGGGAACAGGAATGATGGTAGTCGTCTTAAAACCTGTGGACAGTAAAAGGCCTGTCTAAAATTTGCAGTTTTTTGCACATTGCCACAAGTTTTGAGGGAGCGTGCAATTGGCATGCTGACTGCAATACTGTCCACCAGAGCTCTGCCATAAGCCACCTCCAATATCGTTTTAGAGAGTTTGGCAATACGTCCAACCAGCCTCACAACTGCAAGCCATGTGAAATCATGCCATTCCAGGATCTTCACATCCAGCTTCTTCACCTGCGGGATCGTCTGAGACCATTCACCTTGACTGTTGATAAAACTGTGGGTATGCACAACAAAATCATTTCTGCACAAACTGTCAGAAACCATCTCAGGGACACTCATCTGAATGCTCGTCATCCTCACCAGGGTCTTGACCTGACAGCAGTTCGGTGTCGTAAACCGATTTCAGTGGGAAAATTCTCACCTCGATGGCCACTGACACAATGTGCTCTTCACGGATTAATTCCGGTTTCAACTGTACCGATGTCAGACAGCGTATATGACATTGTGTGGGTGAGCAGTTTGCTGATGTCAACGTGCGACACATGGTGACGATGGTGTTATAGTATGGGCAGGCATAAGCTATAGACAAACAAGCAATTTGAATGCACAGAGAGATGGTGACAAGATCCTGATGCCCATTGCCTTGCCATTCATCCGCTGCCATCACCTCATGTTTCAGCATGATAATGCATGGCCCCATGTCTCAAGGATCTGTGCACAATTCCTGGTAGCTGAAAATGTCTAATTTCTTCCATGGCCTGCATACTCACCAGACATGTCACCCATTGAGCATGTTTGGTCTGGATCGATGTGTACGACAACGTGTTCCATTTCCCTCCTATATCCTACAACTTCGCACAGCTATTGAAGAGGAGTGTAACAACAATCCACAGGCCACAATCAACAGCCTGATTGAAGGAGATCATGCTCCATGAGGCAAATTGTGGTCACAAGCCCCTACATTTTTAAGGTATCTGTGACCAAAATATGCATATCTGTATTCCCAGTCATGTGAAATCTATAGGTTAGGGCTGAATTCATTTATTTGAACAGATTTTATTATATGAACTGTATCTCAGTAAAATTGTTGACATTGTTGCATGTTGCGTTGATATTTTAGTTCAGGGTACTTAACTTATTCATCTGTACATAAAGATGAATATGGAAACATAGGGTTGGCATGACATCCAGGGAACTCTTAGTACACTACATTTGACTAGGGCCCTTAGAGCTAGTAGTATGCTATGTACGAAATAGGGTCCTATATGGCACTCCCCACTGAGTAAAACTGGTTGAATCAACGTTGTTTCCAAGTAATTTCAACAACAAAAAATCTATATGATGACATTGAATCAACATGGAAAACTGTTTGGATTGCAAAAAGTAATCAACATAAGGGAATTTGATATTCATTTCTCCCAACTTTGAACCTAAATCCAATAACATGGTAACATTTTTGTTGATTTTACATTGAATTCACACTAGTTGACAACTCAACCAAATGTAAATAAAAAAATTGACGTAAATTGTAAATTTAAGATGTTTCTGTTCCAATTCTATATGCCCAGAGTTAACTGTAAAGAGGAAAGACCTGAAGCGATGTGACAATGATAACCGCGTATGCGTCACTGACGATAGTGACTGTGTCCCCAGATCTCATGTGTCTCATGGTAGGAAGTTGACTCTTTCACCTTCATGATATCAGATTGTTTTTACTATTACTTAACTAGTACTTTTACTAGAACTAGTACATTTATTAGTACTGTTACTACTACTTTGAGAGATAGTACATTTGCTGAGATTAAAAGTAATGTACGGTGCCTTCGGAAAGTATTCAGACCCCTTGACTTTTCACATATTTTGATACGTGACAGCCTTATTCTAAAATGTATTAAATAAAAACATTTCCTCAGCAAGATGTTTCTACAACTTAAATGGAGTCCACCTGTTGTAAATTAAATTGATTGGACATGATTTGTAAAGGCACACACCTGCCTATATAAGGCCCCACAGTTGACAGTGCATGTCAGAGCAAAAACCAAGCCATGTGTAACGGACGTCGTCGGTGGAATAAGGTGAGGACCAATGCGCAGCGTGGTACATGTTCATCTTTTTAATAAAGTAAACTGAACACTGAATAACAAAGAAACAACCGGAACAGTTCTGTCTGGTGTAGACACACAAAGACTGAAAACAAGCACCCACAAAACACAATGGAAAACAGGCTACCTAAATATGGTTCTCAATCAGGGACAACGATTGACAGCTGCCTCTGATTGAGAACCATACCAGGCCAAACACAGAAATAGAAAATCGTAGAAAAACTAACATAGACAACCCACCCAACTCACGCCCTGACCATACTGAAACAAAAGACAAAACAAAGGAACTAAGGTCAGAACGTGACACCATGAGGTCGAAGTAATTTCCATAGAGCTCCGAGACAGGATTGTGTCGAGGCACAGATCTGGGGAAGGGTACCATAAATGTTCTGCAGTATTGAAGGTCTCCAAGAACAGAGTGGCCTCAATCTTTCTTAAATGGAAGAAGTTTGGAACCACCAAGACTCTTCCTAGAGCTGAGCAAATCGGGGGAGAAGGGCTTTGGTCAGGGAGGTGACCGAGAACCCGGTGGTCACTCTGACAGAGTTCTTCTGTTGAGATGGGAGAACCTTCCGGAAGGACAACCATCTCTGCAGCACTCCACCAATCAGGCCTTTATGGTAGAGTGGCCAGACGGAAGCCGCTCCTCAGTAAAAGGCACAGGACAAGATTCTGGTCTGATGAAACCAAGATTGAACTATTTGGCCTAAATGCCAAGTGTCACGTCTCGAGGAAATCTGGCACCATCCCTACGATGAAGCATGGTGGTGGCAGCATCATGCTGTGGGGATGCTTTTCAGCGGCAGGGACTGGGAGGCTGACTAGTCAGGGTCGAGGGAAAGATGAACAGAGCAAAGTACAGAGAGATCCTTGATGAAAACCTGCTCCAGAGCACTCAGGACCTCAGACTGGGGTGAAGGTTACCTTCCAATAAGACAACGACCCTAACCACACAGTCAAGACAACACAGGGGTGGCTTAGGGACAAGTCTCTGAATGTCCTTGAGTTCCCCAGCCAGAGCCCGGACTTGAACCCGATCGATCATCTCTGGAGAGACCTGAAAATTGCTGTGCAGTAACGCTTCCCATCCAACCTGACAGAGCTGGAGAGGATCTCCAGAGAAAAATGGGAGAAACTCCCCAAATATAGGTGTTCTAAGCTTGTAGCGTCATACCCAAGAAGACTCTAGGCTGTAATCACTGCCAAAAGTGCTTCAACAAAGTACTGAGTAAAGGGTCTGAATACTTATGTAAATGTGATATTAGAGTTTTTAATTTTTAATAAATTAGCAAAAAAACAGTTTATACTTTGTCATTATGGGGTATTATGTGTAGATTGATGAGGGGAAAAAAGCTATTTAATCAATTTTAGAATAAGGCTGTAACCTAACAAAATGTGGAAAAAGTCAAGGGGTCTGAATACTTTCCGAAGGCACCGTATTTACTTATAGCAATATATTCTCTCATGACTCTGGTTTCCACTATCATATGTTTTATGCATTTCTGACTTGATGTCAAATCTTCAATTAATTCCAGTACTCCACTGCCTTTTCGTTTCTCCATTTGCCTCCATTTTCAGAAAGGGTGAATATATCATGCTTTTTTCTACTCACGGACTATGCTCTGACTCCGTATCCTCAATGCCTTTGGAGTCAGGAATATAACATCAATGCAGAAAGCATGCACTCTCTCATTTTCAGTCAGTAAGTCCATCTTAAATATTGCACCTTTATACTTTTTTGAGACATATATTTTTAGATCAAGCGTAATCAATGTTATATCAATTGAATTTGCACCTATGTTGAATTGCTCCATCACCTGGGTGTCCTTTTATGCTCCCTTTCTGCTGGACAAAATACTGTATATCAGAAATAATGCTTACAATGACAGCATTGACATTTAAAATTGTCTTATTTATTATTAATATTAATTTCAGGACCACTCCGATTTATTCTTGTATGGGAATCTTCAGCTTTGGTGGACGAATGAATGTAACTTTAAAAATTAAGAACAACATGAACGGAATGGAATCGTGGTCAGAGCCCTACGAAGTGGCAGTACAAGAAGCAAGTAATAACCCTTTAATTACTCATTTTAGCACATAATTTGAGATGAGGGACACCTTTTCACCTTTTCACAAATTCATAAATGCATTTATAATTGGTTTATACATTTATGGAATTTATTTAAAATATATATATATATATTTATTAGGATCACCATTACTCTTCCTGGGGTCCAGACAGTGTTAAAACAGTTACATCACAACAAAATACACCAACAGCCTATATCATAAATAAAACAATACATCATAAATTACATTATTGCTCTAATATTACAAATGTACTATATAAAATCCACAATACCAAAACATTCCAGTGTGTGTGTGTCTCCTCACAGTCTGCATTGTACCTTGAGGTGTTGTTTTATCTGTTATTTAAATCTGATTTTACTGCTCGCTTGAGTTACTTGATATGGAAGAATCCCATGAAGTCATGGCTTTCTCAGAGTCTGTTCTGAACTTCGGGACTGTAAAGAGACCCCTAGTGGCATGGGGTATGTACAGTATGGGTGTCTGAGCTGTGCGTTAGCTGCTTGAACAGACAGTTTGGTGTTTTCAACACGTCAGTACCTCTTACAAAGACAAGTAGTGATGCAGTCAATCTACTTTGAGCCAGGAGAGATTGGCATGCATATGTGCTTGATATTAGCCCTCTGTGCCGTTCTGCTCTGTTCTGGGACAACTTTAATTTGCCTATGTCTTTCTTTGCAGCACTTTCAGGTGTGATAAAACTAAGGCTTGTAGACCTGTAGGCTTTTAGATTTTTTATATGTATTTAGGACTAGCTTACTACTTCACTTGCTGTGGTAGCTGCCATATATAATGGTGAGTCATCAGTCACACAGGCTTTGTGTGTGTGTGTGTCTGTCTCCTCACAATCTGCATTGTGCTGTGAGGTGTTTTTTTCTTCTTCTGTTCTTTACTATAACTGTGAGGAATGTGGGGACAGTAACAGGGGACGTGAATTTCATTTAGTTTTCTTTTTGCTAAATGGAACAGTAAAAGCACCTTGTCCTACCATCACATCAGTCAATGGCTCTGACAACTCACTGGAGGTGACATGGGGGATCAGCAAGTTGCACACTAGATGTCGGGTCCGTTACCGAATGGCCACTGACAAATGGACTGAGGTATTGACTTCATTCTCTTCTGCTCTAACCTCACTACTCAAATGGACTCAGGTATTGACTTCATTCTCTTCTGCTCTAACCTCAATACCCAAATGGACTCCGGTATTGACTTCATTCTCTTCTGCTCTAACCTCAATACCCAAATGGACTCCGGTATTGACTTCATTCTCTTCTGCTCTCACCTCACTTTCCAGAAGTCTCTGACAGTGCACTTGTTGTTATATGATGCATATTTTAATCCAATGTTACATTTATTTGGGTAGTTAAAGCCTGATCCCAGACTACGTCCAAAATAGCACCATATTCCCTATATGGTGCACTTCTTTAACTAGGGCCCATATGGCTCTTTTCAAAAGAAGTGCACCATGTAGGGAATAGGGTGCCTTTTGGGACATAGACTCAGTGGTATACTGCCATCTCTCACACCAGATCTCAGCCTATGTTCTTGTGGAAAGTGCTGAAAAAGCAGTCTACAGGATTGAAGGCCTCAAGCCTTTCAGCAGCTACATCATTGCCGTTTCCTGTATTTTGTCATTTGGTCACTGGAGTGACTGGAGCATGGAGACAACTGGGACAACACTGGAGAGTGGTAATAAATTTAATGATAAATCCAAGTCATTCCTTACACATGCTTCAACATTTCGAAACCTTACTGAGACTGTCAACTACCCTGGATAGCTACATTGTGGGAAATATACTTTATGGAATCAGCAAGTATGTTAGTTCAGTGGTGTGTGACAAAGCTACATTTGAAAACAACATATGGATGCCGGAATAAGATGTTGTGTGCAGGAGGGCTCCTGATACATCATCATGTAGAACATCATGCTAGGTCTTATTTTTGTGTTTTCACAGCACCCTCTAGACCGCCAGATATCTGTTATCATATGGAGACGGTGAACAAACAAGGACCTCATCACCTTATGCTTATGTGGAAGGTAATTTGAGTTTAAAACATTGTTCTTCGGTTTATCCTTAACTTTTATCTTGCAGTCGAAATCTATACTCAAGATTTGATAAAAGTCAGCATCATGATCCGATCTGAGGCCTTATCTGATTGACCTTTCAGTCATGTACAGGTGAAGTCGGAAGTTTACCTACATCTTAGCCAAATACATTTAGTCAGTTTTCACAATTCCTGACGTTTAATCCTAGTAAAAATTCCCTGTCTTAGGTCTGCATGTAAACTTCCGACTTCAACTGTATGTATAGTGGTGTCTGAAATTATTGACATCCTTTATAATAATGAGCAAAAACTGTAGGTTTGCTGTTTTGAGGTTTATATTTATGTATGTATGTATGTATGTATGTATGTACAGTGCCAGTCAAAAGTTTGGACACACCTAGTCCTTCAAGGGATCTTCTTTATTTTTACTATTTTCTACATTGTAGAATAATAGTGAAGACATCAAAACTATGAAATAACACATATGGAATCATGTAGTAACCTAAAAGAGTGTTGAACAAATCAAAATATATATTATATTTTAGATTCTTCAAATTAGCCACCCTTTGCCTTGATGACCGCTTTGTACACTTGGCTTTCTCTCAGCCAGCTTCATGAGGAATGCTTTTCCAACAGTCTTAAAGGAGTTCCCACATTTGCTGAGCACTTGTCGGCTGCTTTTTCTTCACTCTGCAGTCCAACTCATCCCAAACCATCTCACTTGGGTTGAGGTCGGGTGATTGTGGAGGCCAGTTCCTCTGATGCAGCCTCATCACTCTCTTTCTTGGTCAAATAGCCCTTACACAGCCTGGAGGTGTGTTTTGAGTCATTGTCCTGTTGGAAAAACAAATGATAGTCCCACTAAGCGCAAACCAGATGGGATGGCGTATCACTGCAGAATGATGTGGTAGCCATGCTGGTTAAGTGTGCCTTGAATTCTAAATAAATCAAAGACAGTGTCACCAGCAAAGCAGCCCCACACCATCACCACTCCTCCTCCATGCTTCACGGTGGAACCACACATACGGAGATCCTCCGTTCACGTACACTGCGTCTCACAAAGACATGGCGGTTGGAAGCAAAAATCTCAAATTTGGACTCATCAGACTAAAGGACAGATTTCCACTGGTCAAATGTCCATTGCTTGTGTTTCTTGGCCCAAGCACGTCTCTTCTTCTTATTGGTGTCCTTTAGCAGTGGTTTATTTGCAGCAATTTGACCATGAAGGCCTAATTCACACAGTCACGCAGTCACAGTTGATGTTGAGATGTCTGTTACTTGAACTCTGAAGCATTTATTTTGGCTGCAATCTGAGACTGGTAACTCTAATGAATTCATCCTCTGCAACAGAGGTAACTTTGGGTCTTTATGAGAGCTTTGGGTCCTTATGAGAGTCAGTTTCATCATAGTGCTTGATGGTTTTTGTGACTGCACTTGACTGATCTTCATGTCTTAAAGTAATGATAGACTGTCATTTCTCTTTGCTTATTTGAGCTATTCTTACCATAATATGGACTTGGTCTTTTACCAAATAAGGCTATCTTCTGTATTCCACCCTTACCTTGTCACACCACTGATTGGCTGAAATGCATTTGAATTTGTACAATTTATTTCACCTTTATTTATCCAGGTAGGCAAGTTGAGAACAAGTTCTCATTTACAATTGCGACCTGGCCAAGATAAAGCAAAGCAGTTCGACACATACAACAACACAGAATTACACATGGAGTAAAACAAACATACAGTCAATATTACAGTAGAAAAATAAGTCTATATACAATGTGAGCAAGTGAGGTGAGATAAGGGAGGTAAAGTAAAAAAAAGGCCATGGTGGCAAAGTAAATACAATATAGCAAGTAAAACACTAGAATGGTTGATTTGCAGTAGAAGAATGTGCAAAGTAGAGATATAAATAATGGGGTGCAAAGGAGCAAAATAAATAAGTAAATAAATCCAGTAGGGATAGAGGTAGTTGTTCGGGCTAAATTATAGATGGGCTATGTACAGGTGCTTAAAGCTAGTGTGGGAGATACAGTGCCTTGCGAAAGTATTCGGCCCCCTTGAACTTTGCGACCTTTTGCCACATTTCAGGCTTCAAACATAAAGATATAAAACTGTATTTTTTTGTGAAGAATCAACAACAAGTGGGACACAATCATGAAGTGGAACGACATTTATTGGATATTTCAAACTTTTTTAACAAATCAAAAACTGAAAAATTGGGCGTGCAAAATTATTCAGCCCCCTTAAGTTAATACTTTGTAGCGCCACCTTTTGCTGCAATTACAGCTGTAAGTCGCTTGGGGTATGTCTCTATCAGTTTTGCACATCGAGAGACTGATTTTTTTTTCCCATTCCTCCTTGCAAAACAGCTCGAGCTCAGTGAGGTTGGATGGAGAGCATTTGTGAACAGCAGTTTTCAGTTCTTTCCACAGATTCTCGATTGGATTCAGGTCTGGACTTTGACTTGGCCATTCTAACACCTGGATATGTTTATTTTTGAACCATTCCATTGTAGATTTTGCTTTATGTTTTGGATCATTGTCTTGTTGGAAGACAAATCTCCATCCCAGTCTCAGGTCTTTTGCAGACTCCATCAGGTTTTCTTCCAGAATGGTCCTGTATTTGGCTCCATCCATCTTCCCATCAATTTTAACCATCTTCCCTGTCCCTGCTGAAGAAAAGCAGGCCCAAACCATGATGCTGCCACCACCATGTTTGGTGGTGGCAGATATCTTTAAGAAATGGCTTTCTTCTTGCCACTCTTCCATAAAGGCCAGATTTGTGCAATATACGACTGATTGTTGTCCTATGGACAGAGTCTCCCACTTCAGCTGTAGATCTCTGCAGTTCATCCAGAGTGATCATGGGCCTCTTGGCTGCATCTCTGATCAGTCTTCTCCTTGTATGAGCTGAAAGTTTAGAGGGACGGCCAGGTCTTGGTAGATTTGCAGTGGTCTGATACTCCTTCCATTTCAATATTATCGCTTGCACAGTGCTCCTTGGGATGTTTAAAGCTTGGGAAATATTTTGTATCCAAATCCAGCTTTAAACTTCTTCACAACAGTATCTCGGACCTGCCTGGTGTGTTCCTTGTTCTTCATGATGCTCTCTGCGCTTTTAACGGACCTCTGAGACTATCACAGTGCAGGTGCATTTATACGGAGACTTGATTACACACAGGTGGATTGTATTTATCATCATTAGTCATTTAGGTCAACATTGGATCATTCAGAGATCCTCACTGAACTTCTGGAGAGAGTTTGCTGCACTGAAAGTAAAGGGGCTGAATAATTTTGCACGCCCAATTTTTCAGTTTTTGATTTGTTAAAAAAGTTTGAAATATCCAATAAATGTCGTTCCACTTCATGATTGTGTCCCACTTGTTGTTGATTCTTCACAAAAAAATACAGTTTTATATCTTTATGTTTGAAGCCTGAAATGTTGCAAAAGGTCGCAAAGTTCAAGGGGGCCGAATACTTTCGCAAGGCACTGTAAGTGTTTCCAGTTTCAGAGATTTTTGTAGTTCGTTCCAGTCATTGGCAGCAAAGAACTGGAAGGAGAGGCGGCCAAAAGGAAGAATTGGTTTTGGGGGTGACCAGAGAGATATACCTGCTGGAGCGCGTGCCTGCTATGGTGACCAGCGAGCTGAGATAAGGGGGGACTTTACCTAGCAGGGTCTTATAGATGACCTGGAGCCAGTGGGTTTGGCTACGAGTATTTTAATTTGTACCTTTATTTTACTAGGCAAGTCAGTTAAGAACCAATTCTTATTTTCAATGACGGCCTAGGAACAGTGGGTTAACTGCCTGTTCAGGGGCAGAACGACAGATTGTGTACCTTGTCAGCTCGGGGATTTGAACTTACAACCTTTCGGTTACTAGTCCAATGCTCTAACCACTAGGCTACCCTGCCGTATGAAGCGATGGCCAGCCAACGAGAGCGTACAGGTCGCAGTGGTGGGTAGTATATGGGGCTTTGGTGACAAAACGGATGGCACTGCGATAGACCGCATCCAATTTATTGAGTAGGGTATTGGAGGCTATTTTGTAAATGACATCGCCAAAGTCGAGGATTGGTTAGGATGGACAGTTTTACAAGGGTATGTTTGGCGGCATGAGTGAAGGATGCTTTGTTGCGAAATAGGAAGCCAATTCTAGATTTAACTTTGGATTGGAGATGTTTGATGTGAGTCTGGAAGGAAAATTAAGGAAAGAAATTCCACAAATTAACTTTTAACAAGGCACACCTGTTAATTGAAATACATTCCAGGTGACTACCTCATGAAGCTGGTTGAGAGAATGCCAAGTGTGTAACCCTGTCATCAAGGCAAATGGTGGCTACTTTGAAGAATCTCATATAAAATATGTTTTGATTTGTTTAACACTTTTTTGGTTACTACATGATTCCATATGTGTTATTTCATAGTTTTGATGTCTTAACTATTATTCCACAATGCAGAAAATAGTAAAAATAAAGAAAAACCCTTAAAGGAGTAGGTGTGTCCAAACTTTTGACTGGTGCTGTATGTGTATTTAAAAAAATAGTATTTCAGTGAAGGTACATACATTATCCAATCAATAGATATATTCTTAAATCTGAATAGGCCATTTGACTTTTAAAAATGTATTTGTTTTTGTATTTCAGGCTCTTGATGTTTATGATGCTCACGGACATATTCTTGGGTACCAAGTGAGCTACACACAAACAAAGCACCCCTTTCTGAGTGTGACCACTAACACCACAGATCTGAAGGTGGTCCTTGTGGTGACCGAGGATGAGTTGGAGGTCACAGTTATGGCGTACAACAGCGCTGGTGGATCTCCTTACTCTCATCTAAAGATTGACCTGAGTCTTCATCAGAGTGAGTTAAATGTCTGTTTCCATGAATAGATAGTGACTACAGAGGTGTTTGACTTTTTCATTTTAATGGGTGATAATCTCAACACCCAGATCCAAATCTCTGCGCTAGTCGAATAACCGCTTGTCACGAGGCTAAATGCGTGGTAAATGGTAATGTAATGTACTTCTGAGAAAATGAGGTAGAGAAGAAGTCTCTAATCTTAACAACCATCTGGTTGATTAGACTCCTCCACCCTTGGCAAAATTGTGCAATATCCTTTTTGTGTCAATATTACCCATTTCTGTAGAAGCCTGAGAGGGAAGTGAGAAATGGCAGATGCATAAGTCCTCTGTCTCCAGCCTTTAAGTCAAATGATTTTCCAGCGATATTATGTATTTTTCTAGATTGCCCTTGAACTATTCATTCAAAAATCAAAACTGTTTAGTTAGACATTCAACATAGGTATTTTACATTACTGACATGAATTACAGTAGTCCCTGAAGGGGCAAGGCTTTTCACCTTGTGTAATTGATCAGATATTAGGTAAATTAACTTATTAAACAGTGGATGTTGGTGTTAGCTCTACCCTCAGTGAGAAGACTTTGGGTGAATTCTGAAGATGATAGGCTAGTGCTTCATTGGGATGTGGGACACATATCCCTGCCAGTTAGTGAGGTTGCCAATGAGTGGGCCACTGATGCTGCACATCCCACATCCAGTCACTGGAAACGAGTGAATGGCTCCACCAGATCAACAGTCTTGAAAGGTAAATGCATGGGCATGCACGGTGATGAAGTAGACAAAGCATTAATACCACGTATCACAGTTCAATCGCAATAAGACATGTTGACTGACTGTGCAAATGCATGCACCTCTGTTTCAGACCATCTTCAGCCTGGGACAACATACAGAATCAATGTTTACCCCATATCAAATCAACTGTGTGGGCCACCCAAGTCAATCTTTGCCAACCTAGAGTACGGAAGTAAGTAGGGCTAATGTTAAAGTTATAACATTTATTCACTTATTGTTTATGTGAAATGGGGTTCCTACTATTACTACTATGTCCTCCCCTCACAAGCCTCCAATGCTATGTTGCTTCAGCGCTTTTAGGTGCAGTCGGAATGCACGTTGTGGATGTGACTAAAAACACAGTGACTGTACAGTGGGAGTGGCAGAGAAAGGAGGTTCACCCCAAGGTTCTCAGATACAGAGTGATACTGCGCCTGGGGGAGACACAGGTCGAATGTGAGAGCATTTCCTCTATTTACATAATAGTCCAGGCAATTTGTGATTTCTTTGAACTTTTTCATTAAACATGAAACTTGCTACACTTATACAGTTTGAATTTGCATGAATGTTTGATCTCAAGTTAGGATTTGGTCCTATGTGATAAAGTCATTGTTTTGTCCCTGGGTTAACAATCACAGTCTTGAAACTATTGTTGATATACAGACAGATCAATTGCTATTCTATTCACCATCTCAGCTATCCCTGTCTGGCCAGAGGTATGGCAGCACACATTCTTCAAACTCCACGCAAACACAGGCTATTCTGTTAATTTACTGGCGGAGACTTCTAATGACAACATTTCAAGAGAAATTATTCCGATTAAAACACATATTTTTGGTAAGTATTTCTTTAAGTACAGTATTGTTGAGAACATACACTACCGTTCAAAAGTTTGGGGTCACTTAGACCATTAAAATAACATGAAATTGATCAGAAATACAGTGTAGACCTTGTTAATGTTGTAAATGCCTATTGTAGTTGGACACGGCTGATTTTTAATGGAATATCTACATAGGCCCATTATCAGCAACCATCACTCCTGTGTTCCAATGGCACGTTGAGTTAGCTAATCCAAATTAATAATTTTAAAAGACTAATTGATCATTAGAAAACCCTTTTGCAATTATGTTAGCACAGCTGAAAACCGTTATTCTGATTAAAGAAGCAATAAAACTGGCCTTCTTTAAACTAGTTGAGTATCTGGAGCATCAGCAATTGTGGGTTCGATTACAGGCTCAAAATTGCCAGAAACAAAGAACTTTCAGAAGAAAGTTCTTTGTTAGCAGCTTCATTAAATGCCACCTGCAAAACTCTGCCTATAAGGCCAGCATCCCGACGTCGCCTCTTCACTGTTGACGTTGAGACTGGTGTTTTGCGGGTACTATTTAATGAAGCTGCCAGTTAAGGACTTGTGAGGCGTCTGTTTCTCAAACTAGACACTCGAATGTACTTGTCCTCTTGCTCAGTTGTGCACTGGGCCTCCCACTCCTCTTTCTATTCTGGTTAGAGCCAGTTTGCGCTGGATTAGCTAACACAACATGCCATTGGAACACAGGAGTGATGGTTGCTGATAATGAGCCTCTGTACGCCTATGTAGATATTCCATTTAAAATATCTGCCGTTTCCAGCTACAATAGTCATTTACAACATTAACAATGTCTACACTGTATTTCGATCAATTTGATGTTATTTTAATGGGCAAAATGTTTTGCTTCTCTTTAAAAAAAAAAGGAAATTTCTAAGTGACCCCAAACTTTTGAACGGTAGTGTACCCCAAACTTTTGAACGGTAGCCTTACAGTATTAAGATGGTAGTGTATAATATCATTAGAATTGGGCAATTCTAAATTATGCCATCTACCTACAGGCTTGATTCTGTCCAAAGCTGCTTGCTTGTACATTGGTGTATTTTAATGCATACCTCATTATAATGTTGGTAGAATATTAAATACAAGGTTATTTTGTCCACATTGGTTTTGATTGACAAAATAAACATCACTCTGAATATATGAAACTTGTTCCATTTTCAGAACATAATGAAATAATGTTCACCTTCTGTCTAATCGTCCTGCTTACTCTTGGCCTTGGAGTTTTCTTGATCTTATCCAGAACTGTGTAAGTCATACATTTTGGTATTTTTCTTCATAATTAAAACCTACACATTGCTTTTGCTTTTCTCATTGCTTATGTGTTTTAGCTTCATCAGTATCATAACATAAGGCTCAAGGCTTTTTGTCATTAATGATCAAGGATGATGCTTGTTTTTTCCTGTTGCTCTCTGTGATATGTGAATAGGCCTTATCTGACTGTCCTTCGGGTTATGTGTATGCAGCTGTAGGATCTTAATTTGATCAGTATTGTCGTAGCAAACTAATCATGCAGCAACAGGATTTGAACATTTAGTCCATAATGTTGCTTGATCAATGGTTAGGCTATTAGCTGGACAAAAATAGGCAACTGTTCATGAAAAGTGTAATACTGTTAATATAACCTTGTGTTAGTGAGGGTTTTCAGTGAATTTATGTAAATCATGAAGCTCATCTGCATTTACTGCTGGGCAGGAAAATTATCTGCACTAAAAGTGTTATCAAATTAAGATCCAACATCTGTATATGAATGACGTGATGTCCAATCAGATAATGCCAATACACATATCACCGAGAGTAATGGAAAAAAATGGCACTCTAATGCGTGTTTTTTTCCCTTCTTATTTTCAGCTTGTCTCTGTATATTTGCTGTGTATGTTTTTGGCTTTTTTATGCTGCACAATCATTTTCTTTCGGGGGACAATCAAGACACACTACCGTTCAAAAGTTTGGGGTCACTTAGAAATGTCCTAGTTTTTTAAAGAAAAGCACATTTTTTGTTCATTAACATAACATCAAATTGATCAGAAATAGTGTAGACATTGTTAATATTGTAAATGACTATTGTAGCTGGAAAGGGCAGATATTTTATGGAATATCTACTGTATATAGGTCCATCGTCAGCAACCATCACTCTTGTGTTCCAATGGCACGTTGTGTTAGCTAATCCAAGTTTATTATTTTAAAAGGCTAATTGATCATTAGAAAACCCTTTTGCAATTATGTTAGCACAGCTGAAATCTGTTATTCTGATTAAAGAAGCAATACAACTGGCCTTCTTTAGACTAGTTGAGTATCTGGATGGAGCATCAGCATTTGTGGGTTCGATTACAGGCTCAAAATGGCCAGAAACAAAGTCAGGATGTGGGCCAGAAGTTAATTGACAGCATGCCAGGGCAGATTGCAGAGGTCTTGAAAAAGAAGGGTCAACACTGCAAATATTGACTCTTTGCATCAACTTCATGTAATTGTCAATAAAAGCCTTTGACACTTATGAAATGCTTGTAATTATACTTCAGTATTCCATAGTAACATCTGACAAAAATATCTAGACACTGAAGCAGCAAACTATGTGAAAATTAATATTTGTGTCATTCTCAAAACTTTTTGCCACGACTGTATATTGAATGGAATTGATTTAACCATAAAGTCGAAGAACTGTGTCATGTCGAAGGTTAAGGGCTTTTCTCATTAATTCCACACTGCATATTTAGTTTAAACACATTGTGCATATTATTATTGTGTTCTTTTCTCTGCAGCTACAAAACATATTTCTTTCCAAATATTGCTAACCCTGGGGCCAGTGTTGTTGGACGATGGCTTTTGGAGTCACACCATGAGGTAATTTTCATGGCCACGCACAGTTGCATCCACCATTTGGGACACGCACAACATGTCGGAAATTGTTGTGTACAAAGAGAGAGTGTTGTGTTGTGTTAGTTAAGCTCCTTAAAACCCTAGACCACAGTCTAATGTGTATAATGTACATTTTCCCCAACAGAAAAACCGTGTGAAGAATGTACTGAAGCTGGAGGAGTTCTTAGTCACTGATCTCTCAGGGGAAAACGGCTTTGTTGAGCTGGGGCAAGAAAGGCCACCTGTGAGAGATGACGGGATTTTTAACCCTGGTTCATCTCACAGTACCCTCAATATAAAACATATTTTTATTCCGCAAAATACAGAATACATTGAAAATACTCCTAAAAGTAACAGAGAGAACAGGGATTCCTCCCTGATGTTTAACAATGTTGCCCACATAGAGAATGGCCAGGGTATACACGTTGAAAATTGCCAGGGTAGCTTACTTCCAGAAAGCACCCAAATACAGTGCAATTTTGACTATATAAAGAACAAGCATACTCTTGAAAAATAGCATTTTTAGAGAACACCCCAAGCAATGTTGAGTAAATTGAAAACACTTTCTCAGCAATAAAATGCTCAATATGGATTGTCTTCAATGAATGCCGTTTTAATATTCTCAATAAACAAACCTAGATTTTACATTTACATTTTGTAAATGTAAACCATTAAGTGCTACTGTTCTTCATAATGTTACAGGCTTTGTTTTTTCCACTTATGTTTTGAGGTGGGACTTTAGCAGGTAAAGCTCGTTAGCACATAGGGCACACCGATTGGTGTCACCTCGTTAGTCAGTATGTGTTAAACCTGTGCCGACCTAGTGCTCTTGAGAGATGTGGAGGGTTAACACTTTTATTCGGCGCTCCTTCTTTTTGATTTCTAGGCAAACAGTCCTTTATCTGATCATCCCTGTTTTCGTTTTGCTCCACTTTTTGGTTTGCTTCCTGTATAAGTTTGGTGTGTTTTTTTGTTGTTGCCTCTTCTCTTTTTTGCAAATTCAGTGGGCTCTTGTGGTGGATGTCTTTAAGGTTCCACGTGTTGTTACTTGTCAACTTTCAGTGGGCACCCCCACGTCTTTCAGAACTCCCCCTAAAACCCCACTTGTTTCATTTTGGTTGTTGTCAGTGACTCTTTAGTTCCCCCTTCTGTTTGAGCGACATTTTAGTTCCCCCTTCTGTTTGAGCGACATTTTAGGTTTTCTTGCTGGGGAACTTAATTAACAATGTATACAGTATTTGTTCTGCTGTAAAATATATTGTACATATATTTTTACATTTTATATTAAACTTCAACCCTATCCCATGTCATTTTATGGGTTAACTATATGGGTAAACAATGAGAATGATTAATATACTGTATGTCATTTTTTGTATGTAGTATTCTCTTTATGTATTATGGGGAGTTTAATTCAATTTAAATAGATATATAAATAATTACATGAAATCAGCTTACCTGACTGATGGTATCCTATACGAAAATAATATACTATGGAATCACTGATAGAGAAAATTATTGAAGGGGAAAATACACTGAGAAGGGACAGTTAAAAATATTTTATTAAATAGATGTAGCTGCAGCTCTTAAATAACTTGTCAGTAATTGTATTGCATAGTAATTTATATTACCTGTATAGAGGGCTTGAAGTTGACGTACGATGCCTCCTGGTGGTCATTCATTCCTTCAACGAAAACAGCCCAGTGGCTACCCAAAACTGTATGATAACAGTGCCTAAACTAGTTGATTCATCACCACGGTCATTTTCAGTGTATTATTTGGCTGCTCTAACAAGACAGGAAAGACAACGGGCAAAAATATGCTTACAGATTCCCTGCAATCCTAAAAATACCATTGTTGATACCAATGAGATGAGACTCAACAACTGTCAGAAAGGCGAAGAAACCTTTTGGCCCGTCAAATTAAATAAACTTTTATTGTCAAGACTTTAACCCAGACAGCTGCCAGTACAAGACCTGCTACTATAATTTCATCACTGGTAAGTACATTTGAAGTCGGAAGTTTAGCCTTAGCCAAATACATTTAAACACAGTTTTTCACAATTCCTGACATTTAATCTGAATAAAATATCCTTGTCTTAGGTCAGTTAGGATCACCACTTTATTTTAAGAATGTGAAATGTCAGAATAATAATAGTGAGAATTATATATTTCATGTTACGGCTTTCTTCCGTTGAAAGAGAGTCGGACCAAAATGCAGCGTGGTAAGTTAGATACATATTTAATGATGATGAAGAAAAAACGAACAAAACAAAACAACAAACGTAACGTGAAAACCTAAACAGTCTATCTTTTTTAATTTTTTTAAAAATTAAAAATAATTTATTATCTTCAATACCATTCATTCTTTACAACTCATAATTTTCATACATCCTCAAATAATGGTATTTTAATTTAACTAATTTAACTAAACATAAACCCCAAACAAAACCTCAGGGGAGCATCTTCCCTCCCCGTCACCCTACAAAATACCTTTCCCTATCTCCCCGTCCCTAATCTATCCCCTTACAAATCTAAATGACACCCAGCCCTAAACCCCCCTTCCACCTCTCCCGAGCAGCATGCTGCCCCCACTTCCTCTCCTCCCTCTTCATCCTCCCCCTCAAATCTCCTTCCACCCTCCTCACTATCCCTTCCACCCCCCAATCTCTCCCTGTCTTCACCATGTTCTGCCTGCCATGTTCCCCACAGCCCCCGTTTAAAGAGACCCATGAGAAGCCAGTGCAGAAACCTGTCCCTATCCGTCCCTCTCCCTACACCTCTCTCTAACCTGGCCCACGTCAATACAAAATCCCCCCTTACCAAACCTAACAACACCCGTGCCCTAGCCCATACTACTCCGGCAAAGGCACAGTCCCAAAAGACATGGCGCACAGTCTCCTCCCTGCCACAAGAGGATCTTGGACAGGTGGGGGATTGCACCAAACTATACCGGTACATGATGGAACGTACCGGCAAGCACTTATGGAGGCTCAACCAATTCAGGTCCTTAAGCCTGTTGTCCAGACCCCGCGCCTGCACTCCCTCCCAGACCACTTCCGAGATGCCCACTACAGGCGCCGGACTCCCTGCCTTTCTGACCTCCTCGTACAGGTGCCTGTGATCTAAACCTACTCGGGCAACTTCAACCTCAGGGTGCGCACGCAGCCACTTGGCCGCATGACCAAAGTGCCACGGCAGCTGTTCCGCCCGAGGACCCGTGTTAGACCACACCATTACGCTTCTCGCCTGATACGAGAAGAACACCCGCAGGAGGTAACCGGATGGGTGTATCACTGGATGAGCAAGCTCCGTTAACAAGAAAGAAACAAAAATTGTGTCCAGCTTGAGGGGGAAATGTGGTACCCCCCTACCTCCCTCCCCGATGGGACAGATCATGCGTGCCCTGGCGACCCACTCGCACCTGCCACTCCACATGCACTGAAACACAAGCCTCACTAGAGGCCTCCTCAGACAAGCCGGCAATGGGTAGATGTACACCAAATACAAAAGAGACGGCAACACATCCACCTTTAGGACCAGGACTTTGCCCATAAAAGACAAATACCTAGCCTTCCACATTGCTAGCTTCCTCTGTACCACTGCGATACGCAATGGACCCCGAGAATCCTCAGGGCCCCCTTACAGAGAGATAACCCCCCAGGCACATCCGTTCTACCAGTCCCCCCGGGACTCCCGTCTCAAGGATGGCCTTCAAGACTTCGAGGACCACTGGTCCAAGTATACCCCAAAACTTGAGATAAAACTCAGCCGGCAGCCCATCCATCCCAGGCACCTTCCCTTTTCCCATCCTCCTAAGAGCGCTCTCAACCTCTTCTAGTGAAATCTGGGCCTCCATCACTTCTCGAATGTCCTCCGGCAACTGCCTGGACAAGTGTTCTAGAAACACATTTCCCTGCTCTACATCTATTTCCCTTTCCTTAAATAAACCGTGGAAATGATCAGTTGTCACCCTGACCATATCCTCTGGTTCTCTAACTATACTACCATTTTCTTCCCTAACGCCATGCATTACACCTTCCTACTCTGTCTGGCCCTAACCGACTTAAAGAACATAGCAGAACAAATCTCATTATGTTCTAGAAAGCCACTATGCGCACGTTCCAGGAAAGCTCGAGCCTTCCGCTCCTGCAACTCCCTGTTGCCTGCCTCGTATTCGAGTTCAATTAACCTTTGGATACGATCCACCTCCCTCCCCTCCTTCCTTTTTTCCCTCTTGCAATACCCTATTATAAAAGCCCTAATCCTCACCTTAACTAATTCCCACCACTCTAACACCCCCTCGCACATGGACCGGAGGCCTTCAAGCCTCCAAAATAAACCATAAAACCCGTCAACAAAAGCCTGCTCCTCCAGCACATCCCGATCTAACTTCCAGTACCCCCTACCAAAGAAGCAGACTGGCGACCCCACCTGCAGGAGCACCCCGTCGTGATCCGAAAAGAAAACAGGCAACAGCCGCCCAGACAACTTACCCAAAGACCTGGGTACAAAAATATAGTCGAGCCTCCGCTCAACCCCCCTGGAGTTGCGCCATGTAGGACCGGCCATTTTCAGAGTAGTGTGCAGACCACCATCTACCAGACCATGGCAAGCCATTAGCCCGGCAATGGCGCCTGCACTGCTATCCCCCCTATTCCTAAATCTGTATTAAAATCCCCCCCTATCACTAATTTCCTATTTGTGACACACAGGGGCGTCAGACAGTCCACCATCTCCCTCCTGTCTGCCACCACCTGTGGCCCATACACCACCACTAATCTAAATTTACAATCCCT
The DNA here is from genome assembly GCF_002021735.2 of Oncorhynchus kisutch. Lineage (NCBI taxonomy): Eukaryota > Metazoa > Chordata > Actinopteri > Salmoniformes > Salmonidae > Oncorhynchus > Oncorhynchus kisutch. The sequence continues at coordinate 49,855,994 of NC_034176.2, forward strand.
TATCGTGACATCCACCCCTATAACCCTCCCCTGCATTACCACAAAATAATCCTCCACTTTTACCTCCCTGTGCCCACACAAAATCCCTACCCCCGATGAGTGCACCCCCTCAATACCCCAAACCGACTCCCCCTTGTCCCACTCCCTCTTAAACCTACTAACATCCCCTCCATCCCTCAGGTGAACCTCCTGTAAAAAACAAAAATCAAACCCCACACCCTCCAAATAACTAAAAACCGCCCTCCTCTTAACAAAATCCCTTAAACCCCTTACATTTAAAGTAACAAAAGTAAAATTAGACCCCATGAAAGAATCAAATAAAAACATGTAATACACTCAAATTCTAAACCCAGACAGAAAAAAAAAAAAAAAACAGGAGACTCACCCGATGCTCCCCTGCTCCATATCTACCGGTGAGAACACCATCCGTACTCCCGACATCCCCCCCTCTTCCTCCATCTCACCAACCCAGGATGCAGGAATAGTGTTTGGCTCTGGGGTGCCCTGCACCCTGGGTCTACCCCCACAATCCTCCCCCTCCCCAGTGCTGCAGCTGGATTGGAAAAAAATCGGGGAGGCTGAGTCCCCAAACAAAAAACTCCCCACCTCCTCCTGTACCCAGTCCTGAGTCTTGTTAGGTGTGTCCCCACCCAACAGAACTTGAGGGCCTGGGGAAACCAGCAGCAACCCAGAGGTTTCTCCCACCCCCATCACTCTCTTGGCCATCCCCTCCCTCTCACTGTCGGCCAATCGCACCCTCCTCTTCATTCTCTTCTTTGGTGATGGCGGCAGTGGAGAGATACCACCCTCCCCCCCCGCCAGCTCCTCCACCATACCCCTCATCTCTTCCACCAGGGCACTTTCCCCCCAGTCCACTTGCTCTTCCACCGTCTCCTTCTCCAACACTCCTCCCTCGCTTTCTTCTCTCTCATGCTCCTCCACTCGGTTGCCTTCTTCCGCCGCTTTTCCTGGTTCTCCTACTCCCGTGCCTTCCGTTTCCTTCTCTCTTCCATCCGCCGCTTCTTGCTCCTCCTCCTTCCTTGCGGCCTTCCCCTCTGGACCTGTACTCTGGTCATGAGGCTTGCTTCCTTCCCCTCCTCTTCTTCCCATCCCCCGCTCCTGCTCCCCCCCCAGCCACAGACGCATATGACCTCTGACGAGCCGGGCACCCCCGCCACAGGTGTGCTGACGAGCCACACCCGTGGCACGCCTTAGGCTTGTCACAATCCCTCGCCTCGTGTTCCTCAGATCCACAAAATCTGCATTTTCTTGTGCTGCACGAGGCGAATATGTGGCCGTAGGCCATACAGCGCCTGCAAAATGGGGGCTGACGTGCATAAAACAACGTCCCCCTGTCAGCCCCTAGGGAGAACATAGCAGGAGGATGGAGGTAGCCACCATGTCCCTTTGGGTCCTCTCTGAGGAGGGCCTGGAAGCCTCTCCTCCCATTCCAAAACCCAAGGGAGTCTTTGAGGTGCCTTGCTGAGGAGACGTTATCCATGTATCTCCCCAGAAAGGCCCTCACCTCTTCAGCCTTAACGTATGGGTTGTAAATGTTGACAGTTACAACCCTAAAGTTATTCTTCGCCAGGCTTGTTATTTCATAGTGGCTCATCGGCCTCTCGCCTCCCACTGCTCTTGCCCTTCTCAGGATATCATCGTGTTTCTCCTCTGTATATAGTGCCACGTCGTATGCTCCCTCCAACGAGTTGCCTTGGAAACAAAACACGTCCTTCACCGTCAGCTTTAGAATCCCCATCAATATTATCCTTCCAAAAGTTTCCCGTCCTAAAGGCTCCAACTCCTTTTCCTTCCAAGCAAAACGAATCTTGTTGGCCAGCCCAATCCCAGGGACCGACCGTGTTGATGTATTTAGCACCATCTCCGCAAGGAGAATGGCGCTCGTTCTCTTCTCTTCCAAAACAATGAAAAAAGAAAATCCAAAGTGACTGAGCCTATCTGGTACAAACACAGAGACAGGAACAATCACCCACGAAACACTCAAAGAATATGGCTGCCTAAATATGGTTCCCAATCAGAGACAACGAGAATCACCTGCCTCTGATTGAGAACCGCCTCAGGCAACCATAGACTTTGCTAGAACACCCCACTAAGCCACAATCCCAAAACCTACGAAAAACCCCCATACATAAACACAACACAAAATAAACCCATGTCATACCCTGGCCTGACCAAATAAATATAGAAAACACAAAATACTAACACCAGGGCATGACATTTCAGCTTTTATTTCATCACATCCCCAGTGCGTCATTGGTTTACATACACTCAATTAGTATTTGGTAGCATTGCCTTTAAATTGTTTCACTTGGGTCAAACGTTTTGGGTAGCCTTCCACAAGCTTCCCACAATAAGTTGGGTGAGTTCTGGCCCATTCCTCCTGACAGAGCTGGTGTAACTGAGTCAGGTTTGTAGGCCTCCTTTGCTCGCACCCGTTTTTTCAGTTCTACCCAAACATTTTCTATGGGATTGAGGTCAGGGAGATGGCCACTCCAATACCTTGACTTTGTTGTCCTTCAGCTATTTTGCCACAACTTTGGAAGTATGCTTGGAGTCATTGTCCATTTGGAAGACCCATTTGCGACCAAGCTTTAACTTATGTCTTGAGATGTAGCTTCAATATATCCACATAATTTTTCTTTCCTCATGATGCCATCTATTTTGTGAAGTGCACCAGTTCCTCTTGGAGCAAAGCACCCCCACAACATGATGCTGCCACCCCCGTGCTTCACGGTTGGGATGGGGTTATTCGGCTTGCAAGCCTCCCCTTTTCCTTCCAAACAGAACGATGGTCATTATGGCCAAACAGTTCTATTTTTGTTTCATCAAACCAGAGGACATTTCTCCAAAAAGTACGATCTTTGTCCCCATGTGCAGTTGCAAACCGTAGTCTGGCTTTTTTTAAATGGCGGTTTTGGAGCAGTGGCTTCTTCCTTGCTGAAGGCCTTTCAGGTTATGTCGATATAGGACTTATTTTACTGTGGATATACAGTGCCTTGCGAAAGTATTCGGCCCCCTTGAACATTGCGACCTTTTGCCACATTTCAGGCATCAGGCTTTATAAAGATATAAAACTGTATTTTTTTGTGAAGAATCAACAACAAGTGGGACACAATCATGAAGTGGAACGACATTTATTGGATATTTCAAACTTTTTTAACATATCAAAAACTGAAAAATTGGGCGTGCAAAATTATTCAGCCCCTTTACTTTCAGTGCAGCAAACTCTCTCCAGAAGTTCAGTGAGGATCTCTGAATGATCCAATGTTGACCTAAATGACTAATGATGATAAATACAATCCACCTGTGTGTAATCAAGTCTCCGTATAAATGCACCTGCACTGTGATAGTCTCAGAGGTCCGTTAAAAGCGCAGAGAGCATCATGAAGAACAAGGAACACACCAGGCAGGTCCGAGATACTGTTGTGAAGAAGTTTAAAGCCGGATTTGGATACAAAAAGATTTCCCAAGCTTTAAACATCCCAAGGAGCACTGTGCAAGCGATAATATTGAAATGGAAGGAGTATCAGACCACTGCAAATCTACCAAGACCTGGCCGTCCCTCTAAACTTTCAGCTCATACAAGGAGAAGACTGATCAGAGATGCAGCCAAGAGGCCCATGATCACTCTGGATGAACTGCAGAGATCTACAGCTGAGGTGGGAGACTCTGTCCATAGGACAACAATCAGTCGTATATTGCACAAATCTGGCCTTTATGGAAGAGTGGCAAGAAGAAAGCCATTTCTTAAAGATATCCATAAAAAGTGTTGTTTAAAGTTTGCCACAAGCCACCTGGGAGACACACCAAACATGTGGAAGAAGGTGCTCTGGTCAGATGAAACCAAAATTGAACTTTTTGGCAACAATGCAAAACGTTATGTTTGGCGTAAAAGCAACACAGCTCATCACCCTGAACACACCATCCCCACTGTAAACATGGTGGTGGCAGCATCATGGTTTGGGCCTGCTTTTCTTCAGCAGGGACAGGGAAGATGGTTCAAATTGTTGGGAAGATGGATGGAGCCAAATACAGGACCATTCTGGAAGAAAACCTGATGGAGTCTGCAAAAGACCTGAGACTGGGATGGAGATTTGTCTTCCAACAAGACAATGATCCAAAACATAAACAAAATCTACAATGGAATGGTTCAAAAATAAACATATCCAGGTGTTAGAATGGCCAAGTCAAAGTCCAGACCTGAATCCAATCGAGAATCTGTGGAAAGAACTGAAAACTGCTGTTCACAAATGCTCTCCATCCAACCTCACTGAGCTCGAGCTGTTTTGCAAGGAGGAATGGGAAAACATTTCAGTCTCTCGATGTGCAAAACTGATAGAGACATACCCCAAGCGACTTACAGCTGTAATCACAGCAAAAGGTGGCGCTACAAAGTATTAACTTAAGGGGGCTGAATAATTTTGCACGCCCAATTTTTCCGTTTTTGATTTGTTAAAAAAGTTTGAAATATCCAATAAATGTTGTTCCACTTCATGATTGTGTCCCCCTTGTTGTTGATTCTTCACAAAAAAATACAGTTTTATATCTTTATGTTTGAAGCCTGAAATGTGGCAAAAGGTCGCAAAATTCAAGGGGGCCGAATACTTTCGCAAGGCACTGTAGATACTTTTGTACCAATTTCCTCCAGCATTTTCATAAGGTCCTTTGTGTTGTTCTGGGATTGATTTGCACTTTTCGCACCAAAGTACGTTCAACTCTAGGAGACGGAATGTGTCTCCTTCCTGAATGGTATGACGACTGTATGGTCCCATGGTGTTTATACTTGCATACTATTGTTTGTACAGATGAACGTGGTACCTTCAGGCGTTTGGAAATTGCTCCCAAGGATGAACCAGACTTGTGGAGGTCTAGAATTTTTTGAGTGAATTATAAGTGAAATAATCTGTTTTAATGACTCCAACCTGAGTGTATGTAAACTTCCGACTTCAACTGTATGAGTTAAGCTTGTCTCTGCTTCAAATGCACAATTTCAAGGGATTATTGGCCAGGGCTGACATGACACATACTGAAAAGGACCCACTTTGACCCCACTCTCCTCCTCCGTCTCTCTCCTTACTGCATCCTCAATGGCCTCACCTGCATAGAGAGATGTCACTGACATCTATCTGCACACTCCAAAATCAGACTAAATATTAGTGCTGGCCTTGAATAGAAGCCTGCACACCCAGCAGGGTTTGACGGCTCTGTATACTGTATCTGAGGACAGAAAACATTACAAAGAAACAGAGATGTTGCTATATCCTCAGTTTTTCTCGCTAGGGACTGGAACTGGGGAATAGTTTAATAATGTCCTCCAACAAAGTTACCGGCCATATCCAGGGTAACAGTAGCCTACTCTCCCTTCTTTGACCGCTGGAAGTGCTAGCTAATCATTTCACTAGCTGTTAGCTAGCTACCTAACTACAAATGCATTTGGAGTAAGAATGATAAATCCAACAAGATAACTAACGTTAGCTAAAATGAAGTTAGCAAGCTGGTGAATTCACGTAGCTAGCTACTGTAGCTATAGAGTATGTAAAGTTAGCTAACTAGCAAACATAACTTACATGTTAGCATTTGAGTTAGCCTGGGTCCTTAGAAAAACGAAATAATCATCAAAGTTTCGGGTGGTAGCAAAACGCAGCAAGCCATGTAGACGATTGGAGGACTTTCAGACTGATGCTTGGTGCGGTTGCTAAGTGATTTGTGACGCAATAGACGATTGGAGGACTTTCAGACTGATGCTTGGTGCGGTTGCTAAGTGATTTGTGACGCAATTGCAAGCACTAATTGACTACCTGTACAATATGTATTTTTGACAATATTCTTTCATATGAACAATTTATAACATTGAATGAGTTTACCATACCTTTCAGATAGTTTATTTCTGTGATCAAAGCCATTCCCAGTGGTTTAACTACACTAATGAAAACTCATCTTAGCTTTGGTGATGATCACAGAACTTATCCAGAAATCAGTTTGGAAGGCGTGGGCTTACATGAGAAATCTTGTTGTACAAATACACAAGGCACATTTTCCATTCCCAGAAACAATTTACGCCTAGGGGAAACATTTTCCGGAACATGCTTATTCCTGACATTGTCTGGAAAAAAGCTTGCTTGATGCCTTATTGTATATATATATATATATATACACATTTAAGGAAGTGCACTTTAAAACTCTACATAAGATATATCCATGTAATTCTATGTTGTCAACATTTGTTGATATCTGCATTTTCTGCTAAAAAGAAGGCGAACATCCGACTATGAATGTAAATCTGTGATAGATTTTTGGAAAAACCTTGCAGAATACTTATTTACCTTTTTGAACACTATGTTTTTGACATTAAGAATATGTTACTATTGCAATGATAACAAGATCATTGAAATGATAGTGATTTTTTTTAAATTCTTGTTGCCAAATACTTTATACACAAACAAAAATTTCAGAATTCTATACCAAAATTACAAATATTTTTGATTGAATTTAATCATCTTGTCAAGACATCCATAGTGAATAACAAAAATATTATCTTCCTGAATCATTCAGAGATTTTTTTCTGAGTGAATACAATTGCCCTGGAATTGTCATATTTTTTTAAATATTTTTTTTAATGTTATTTCTGAGTCCAATCATGATAATGGTGCCGAAGGAGATGTCTGCTGTTTTGCTGATAAAACCACTAATTCCTATGATTACCAGTGTTAAATAACTTATATGCGAAAACAATATTTTTGTCAATTTAATTTTTTTTGGGTTTAAATTAGAAGGTTGGTAGCAACATGTGAAAATCATTGTAGAAATCTGTTGCAGCTCAAGTTGACTACACAACCCAATGCTCTCTCTCTGGGCTAGCTAGCAAATTTCGGTAGACACAATAATACCAAAGTCAATATCAGAATGTGAAGTAGCTAGTTAACTGTAAAATCGCCTAAACAAACTGCACTATCAATTTAGGAGTCCATGTCACAGAGTTCAACTTGCAGTTCGCCTCTGCCCAGAGCAGTGGATATAGCATGTTGCTATGGCAACAACGGCCCTTTCCCATGTTTCCCCGACACTAAAAGCGCATTGCGAGATGGTACTCGAAAAACTGAGTTGAATAATTTGGTACACTGTTTAGATTAAATATATACTTTGTAATGACCATATAAACGGATAGATGTGTTCTAGACAAGTAAGCACATACCATCTATTGGCTGATTTGGCGATCTGAAGTGCGATCTGAATTTTTTTCTAAGTGTTATGAAATGTGATAGTGTGTTATCTCCAGTGAGGAGAACCATGTAGCTATGACACGTTCCTACACAATTTCCTAATTTCACAGACGGACCACTTAGAAGTTAAATCATGGATAAGATTTTTATTGTACTCACTGATGGAACATAGGTTTTCACAAAATTGACTGGAGTTTCATTTTCTTTCTGGGGTCGATTATCCCTTTAAAATGTCTACTTTTTCTTGACATACTTTTCTCCAATTAAAATACTGCAATGATGAAAAAGTATTCCATATAAAATTATAGATTAGTCGTGTTCATATCTAAGGCATAGTGGAAATAAAATAAAAATCTACTTTGATCACTTTATGACAATTTTACACAAACCATTAAAATGTCTTAAATGTGATAATACCTTAGGCGTTATAGTAAACACTACTTTGATTGGATGTAAAATCAGACATGAGAATGTTTGATAATTCATTCATAGATTTTTATATTGTATTTCATTACAAATTACATTTAGTGGTGTAATCCATCCTGGAGAAGTGCCCTTCATTAGGTTTAAAGATTTGAGCTCATACCAATCCAATGTTTCACCAACTGATGTGCAATTGCCTGTCTTGGCGGCATGGTAAAGGCTGGTTTTGTTCCCTTGACAATGACATCTATAACCTGCATTACACACATAGCACTGAGTTAATACATTGTAACAATACAAGTTCACTGACATAGTTTACATGACTTCAATCACCTCTTATTACATTCAGGTGATGTTTTGTTTCCATCTAGGCCTATGTCATAACATGTAAATCACAGATTAGGAAATCTAGCATTTACCTGTTGCCGTGTAAACCAACGAGCCTCTTCAATTTCCTTTTCATCGACTTTGATGTCTGTTGACATGGCAACAGCCAGGCATCCAATCATTAGTGAGGAGGGCATTGGCCAGGGCTGACATGACACATACTGAACAGGACCCACTTTGACCCCACTCTCCTCCTCCGTCTCTCTCCTTACTGCATCCTCAATGGCCTCACCTGCATAGAGAGATGTCACTGACATCTATCTGCACACTCCAAAATCAGACTAAATATTAAGTGTTTTGTTTAGTGTGTTGAGATAAACTACCTGGTTCAATGAATCCAGCAAGACATGAAAACATCCCAGCAGGAAAAGTCTTCTTTCTGCCCAATAAGCATTGGTTGCCATCTGGGTGAATGACCAACATGATCACCACAGGATCTGCATGCATAACACGACACATTACTACATAAGTCAGATCATTTTGACCTGATATTGAGGTTAGAACATTATAATAATGATTAAGAGAAAAAAACATGCAGTAGTTCAGTTTCAATTAACAAATTCAAAAACAGGAGGCTCTTTACCAACTCGTGGGTAACAAGTGTTGTGGATGCCTTGTCGGCTTCTGCAGTCTTTGTTGAAGCAGGTCCTCTTATAGCCTCCTTCCTCCACATTGGTGTTACTCCCACATGTTGGGCAGAAGCTGTATCGGTTGTGCCAAGCGAGGACAGAGCTGGCTTGAGCTATGATTCCTGAGGGGAAAAGGGATCATTATTTTATTTTATTTTTTTATTTTTTGGGGGGGGGGGTTTTTACTAAATCCACATTTTGTATGCTGTTTCAATAATATTTTGATGAAGAACCTCCAGAGAAATACTCACCAGCCTCAGCCTCACTAAGTTTCAGAAGACCTGGCATGGGTGGTTTGAGGAAGAAGCTATTTGGATTGGTGAGTTGGAGATGATCCATGGGATTGTCATCAGTATTGAGAGCAAACCAAGCAGTGGGTTCATTCCCTTCTTTTGGAGGAGAGGATGAGGAGCTTCTCTGCTTCTCTACTCCGAGGAAGATGACTGTTGTTCCAGATTTTTGAAGTAGTTCTTTATTAACAGAGCTTGCATCAAGTCGACACAGTTTTATACCTGGATGGGCTGTTTTGCTCTCCACGGAAGCAGACACAAGAGGATTCAAGTTAAAGAACAAGATGAACACTGTGTCTGGAGAAGACTGTTTTGCTTCTAGCCACTTGCTGTCAGACCTCTTTTCACTCATTCTGTTGAAAACTTCTCTGGCGAAGTAGTTTTCATGCTCTTCCATTCTGTCGCTGGGTAGAATCCGTTGACATTTGTTCTCAGTCTTTGCCAATAACCTGGCAATATGTCGGTGTCCCCAGAATTTGGCAATGTCATAGGCAGTTTGAGCAGATTTATTGACTAAAAACGTATCACACCTTGAGGGAAAGAGAAATGTGATCAGTACACACTGATGTTATCTTCATGTTTTCAGGTAATTCATTCACTAGGAACCAAATGGAAGCAAATGGAAGCAAACAGGACAAAATGGGGAGGGACATACCTGAATTCGTATAATAGAAACTCTTGTTTTCATTACAAAACGTTTTCCATTGGGAAATATTTTGCTACGGTGTGCCCCTTTTTCTCCCCAATTTCGTGGTATCCAATTGTTAGTAGCTACTATCTTGTCTCATGGCTACAACTCGGGAGAGACGAAGGTTGAAAGTCATGCGTCCTCAACCCAACCAAGTCGCACTGCTTCTTTACACAGCGCGCATCCAACCCGGAAGCCAGCCGCACCAATGTGTCGGAGGAAACACTTTGCACCTGGCAACCTTGGTTGGCGTGCACTGCGCCCGGCCCACCACGGGGGTCACTGGTGCACGATGAGGCAGGGATATCCCTCAGGCCCTCCCTAAGCCAGACGACGCTAGGCCAATTGTGCGTCACCCCACAGACCTCCCAGTCGTGGCCAGTTGTGACAGAGCCTGGGCGCGAACCCAGGGTCTCTGGTGGCATAGCTGGCGTTGCATTACGGCGCCCTTAACCACTGTGCCACCCGGGAGGCCCCTTCCCTGCTGTTATTTTAACCATATGTTTAGACATTTAAAGGCACACTCTCTAAGATGTGAATACTCAAAGTGGGCCACCATAAAACATAAACAAACAAATGCATCCCATGCCATTTTCAAATACAAAAATAACTTGATTTCTATGATATATCTGTAGTGTTCAAGATTGACATTCCATGAGTGCATCATTACTTGTTTGAAATATGATTTTATCCTAATAGACCTACAATCTCCAGTGACAACAAAAACATACACAATGGAGTAATAGTTCTCACTCACTTACTTACTTAGAAAGTAATATTTAGACAATGTAAAACAGCTGTAATAATCTCATGTATCCATGTAATTTTTGTTCAGTATGTTTTGATATTTACCCATTTGAAAGTAGGTTGTCTACAATATCAGTGTGTCCATTCCTTGCAGCTAGCATCAACGCAGTCCAGCCATTCTTCCCACTTTCATTGACCAAAAAGCTGGAATGAGAGATCATCCCAGAGACTTTTGCCAGGTCTCCTCTGGAAGCATAATCCAGGAATCTCTCCAACAACTCCTCTTTGGGACTCATCTGAATATTTGCCATTTGAGTGTGATAGTATACCTGTATGAATATGATAGAACATAGTTTATTTTATGTTTGCTATGCTTTGTATGCACTGCCATGTGTTTAATATACTGTATGTGTTTTTATTGAGCTGCCTTCTTGGCCAGGTCTCCCTTGTAAAATAGGTATTCTGACCTCAATGGGACTTCCTGGATAAATAAAGGTTTATTTAAACAAATCTTTACTCATGTGTGTATGTGATATTCGGTTACTTGAGACTGAGATTGAATAAAAGAAGTGGGCCTACATCAATTTGCCTATGTCTAGCAATTTACTAACTGGGATTAATGCCACGTTCACGTGCTGGTCGCAACTAGGAACCTCACAACTTTCTGACTTGCTAACTGGTTGTGCCGAGTTCAAAGTTGGAAATGTCCTAGTTCTGACTAACACGTGAAAGCGGTATAGAGAGCAATAGTAATGGCGTCTTTTTGTAAGCACCAAAGGAGGCTAACTCCACTATGGATCGTTGGCCAAAGCCTATGGGGAAATTAATGGGGTTTCTGAGGGTTTTTGGATAAATGCCAAAAATAAGGTCTATGGAAACACAGGCTTAGGAGAGTTTATATATTTTGTTCTGAGAGATAATCTTCACCAGCTAACAATAATAATAAATTACATTTGTAGAGCGCTTTTCTTTTACAGACATCACTTTTTCAGTATTTTTAAGCATTTATGTAATCAAAATACGCACATAATTCATGAAGATCATATTAACTGACTGATATTCAGGGTCATAATTTGGGTTTGGAAAGTTGAAGCTCATTTGCTGCATTTCTATACAATTAATTAAACTTTAAAATTCCATTATCACCTTGGTTGCTGTAAGTTCATTCACCTCAGACGATCTACAAACACATAGCCTATTAACTATACTATTGTAATGTTATACCCTTAAGGGAAAGCTTGGCTGGAGTTGTCACCTAAAAAAATGCACCACCCAAAAATGCACCACAAAAAAATGCACCACCCTCTCCAATAGGGCTGTTCGATATGGCAAATAAATTGTCACAATTTATATATTTTTTCATTCAATAACGATAATTATCAAATAATGTTTAAAAGGTGCATGTCTGCTTCAGACTCAAGAATGCCTAATGCCTGAGCATTAGAGCGTTGGGCCAGTAACCGAAAGGTTGCTAGATCGAATCCCCGAGCTGACAAGTTAAACATCTGTCATTCCACCCCTGAACAAAGCAGTTTCTTTGTTATTTTGGAGCTGACGTTCAGTTTTTGGTTGTTTATTAGGTTAAAAAAAAAGAGGAAAAATGTTGGGGAAAATCAATAGCCAAGTCACAAAGAAAAATGGGTTGCACATTGACCTAAAGGAGAATTTAGCTTTTTTTATAACCAAATATGTTTTACACTGTTCCCCGATAGGCCGTCATTGTAAATAAGAAGTTGTTCTTAACTGACTTGCTGTCACGTCGTGTATGTAGGTGGCAGGGAAGTCAGGCGCAGGAGAATCAAACTTGGTATAAATGGAGTATTTTAATAACTTAAAACACAAACTCCAAAATCAAAGTCCATAACAAAATAAATGTGGGTACAAGAACCCGTCGCACACCAATCCATGAAACACGAAAATAACAATAAACAATCTCTGACAAGGACATGAGGGGAAACAGAGGGTTAAATACACAACATATAATGAATGGGATTGGAACCAGGTGTGTAAGAAGACAAGACAAAACCAATGGAAAATGAAACATAGATCAATGATGGCTAGAAGACCGGTGACGTCGACCGCCGAGCACCACCCGAACAAGGAGAGGCATCGACTTCGGCAGAAGTCGTGACACTTGCCTAGTTAAATAAAGGCTAAAAAGTTTTATTATTATGTGAGCTACACATAAAATTATACTTTAAGGAAAATTAATCAATCCATGTTTGCGGTCAGGGAGCACATACCTGGGGTCAATTAAATTGATAAGCCTCTTGAAAAACATTCCTTTTTGACTATGCTAATTATAGGCATGTCATTAGCAATGCGATGCATAATAGCATAAGTGATGTCTTTGTTTTTTCAATGTTTGCTTGTAGGGCATAAACGCTGTCAGTGTTGACTGCCTATCGGGCAAACATGCCTAGATTGGCTGGTGCTTGAGGGGCATTTATCAGTACCGTGGAGCAAACTGAAACTCCCTGCACGTTCCGAAGAGTGATTTTGCTTCAGATGTTGAAAAAGGTTTGTCGTATTACCAGACTTCGTAGCCACCAGTCTACGGCACAATTTGCACCGGATATTGCTCTGCTCTTTGTCGGACTTCAAAAAGCCAAACCACTTCCAAATTACTGAAACAGTTGAACCCTTTTTATCAATAATTTCTTTGTTGGATGCTGCTCCTTCTCCATGGCTATAACTGCCGCTGTTTTCGCCTACATCACACCTTTTTTGTGGTTAGTGGCTACTCCATCACTCGAGGTCCTAAGTGGTTTTTAGTGGGCGTATACCTCTCCACATGCATATTGTCACTTCTCCGCACGTTCCTGCTGTGTCAGAGGTGAAATGGACTGCTGTACCTAATTATTCTATATCGACATGATCGAAAATGAATCTAAACATTTTATATCGTTACTGAGGGAAGAAATTCCCTCTAATTATTGATATTGATTTATCGCTCAACCCTACTCTCCGATGTTAAAAATATTTGAACATGACCCTTCCCTTGCAATGTCAAAAAATAGCAAACGCTCCCCCCTCAGAATTAACTCAAAAATAATGATTACCACCACAAATAACAATAACTGTAGCAACCCTGTGTTTATAAACAAGGATAATGACTTGACCATTTCAGCATGGTTTTGTGGCACAGTCGATTCCACACAGGGCTACAAACCAGATGATTGAGTGTACTCCGACCATCACCGACGACCTCACTCCCGCTGCCTGTCTCATTACACTTTGATCAGAGCCGGCTGCAGACAATGATCAGCTAGGGAGAAATTCAATGTTCAACATTTTGATGCTATATTTATAATTATATAAAATATATGCAACGATTTTCCGCCATCAGGTTTCTGTGCCAATGCACCACAACTACCATAAGCAACGCATAACTGCATACCGATTACCCGACTTTGAGCGCTTCTTCATGGTTTGCGTTTTCAACACCACAATCAAGTTGACATACCCTATCTCGACAAAAAATAAAATACATCACTCCCTACTTCGTATCGAAGGTTTGGCTTGACAATTTCCGAATGTCACATTTTTTGGTGTAACAGATGTCTCTTTCCATTCATCAAATGGCTGGTCCGCAGTTTGGATGCTAGAATTATATTAGAGTGGAGTGGATGAACATGTGCAGGTAGCCTACAGGAGACTTCTGAAGTAGCCTTATGCCACACATAAAAAGGTAAACAACAAATATTTAGGCTATTGAAGCGTTAGGTTCTAGGTCAAGGAAGAGCTGCTCGGATCGGGAAGGAGGCAGAATAGTGTTCAGGTTTCATGAATAACTGGGCCTGCTGGGAGCATAGGCCTATGTGGCTGCACTATATAGGACAACTTGGGAGAATGATGATCGGCAACAAACAGCACATCAGTATCAGTAGCAAAAATACAGACTGTCCTGCACTGTACCCTTCTAGACTTTCTAATCTGTCAAGAGTAGACCCACAACTGTCCAAATGGAATGAAACATTCAAATAACAGGGATTTTGTGCCATTATTCAAATTACACTTTCACTGCAGTTTACAGCCTAGACTAGAATTGTACTCACTTGAAAACAATAATGCAAATATTCATTGCATTGTGGTGTTGTAGGCTAGTGTAGGTATGATCATTTTAATGTCCATACCTAGTTGGCTCAGGGATTCAAAACAGTAACCTTTTGGTTACTATCCAAACGATCATGGCTCATATAGCAAAGATTGTAACAGTATAATGGTTTTGGAATGACATTCACAGGGACCAGGGTTTGAGTCCCAGTCAGGATACCCCCCTAATCCACTATATTGGTGTCAGGTGTTTCTGTCAGGTTTCTGTACTGCACATGTGATGGAAGAGTATGCAAAACAAATGTGCGCCTGATTGATACAAATCTTCATTATATTATTCTGCCAGGTAGGCCTACTTAGAATTCAACATTTAATTGTGAAGGTTTTTGGGGAAAAAGTTAGAAAAATGTTCAGCATGCATCACAGAGCCGATTGTCTTTAGAAGTATTTACTTCAGGCTGACGACTACCATCAACTTAATTATGTACAAAATATATACAATTTGAAAGGAAGACGACAGCTAAATATTTTCGTGTCACTGTTTGCGATTCACAAATTATCATTTTGATTAATCGCTATTTAACCGAACCCCCCAACTACTACAATGGCGAAGCACATCATTCAATTCATCACAAAAGACTCATATGAATTCAATGAATCACCATTTTTTTTATTTTACTATTATATATCCATTACATAGTAAATTAAATTTGTATGGCCTAAACAAGATCAATAGGGGAGCTGTTTGAGCTGCTCAATGATGCACCTAGCCTCTCCGCTGCCTATCAGCTAACCCTCTATGTTCTTGTGGATTTATATTGAAAATTGGTGCAGATTCGAATAATTTTATGTGTGGTCTGATTGCTAATTAACCTATTGCAAAAGGGTATGTGTTAGAAAGGGACAACAGAAGAGAACCACAAGATGCAGGACTCCTTGTTCCCCCAATATCTAAGAAAACAGATGAATACAGGGATTTTTTCTACAGACCTCTTATGTGAGAGAATCAGATGTTTCAGTCTTGTAAGTAACGTTACGTACCTACGCCTTGGACAAATAATCCTTGTCTGAGCATGAATGGCCCATATGGCAGAAGTCTATATCCTGTTTCTGTCATGTAAGGCAGCTTGATGTACAAGTAAACTATACCCCCTGGACAGGGCGCTAGTTCACTAATTCCTTAATGCTGAGAGCCAAGCAGAGGCATCAGGTCCCAAGGTACTGGACTGATGAACTATCCTTGCTCTCTCTGCTTGGTCGGCTCCACACTCTCAACTGGGATTCCATACCACTGACTATTATGGGGGCTGAGTCCCTGGCTTGTTGCAAGCAGGGGTGGCCTTGGAAGGGGCCACATTGTCTCTCGGTCCCCCTGTTCCAGTCTCCGTTGTTTATGCTGCAATAGTTTATATTTTTCTAGGGGCCTTGATCAGCTTGCCTCAGCCGGTGTACTGTGTTTTATCTGATGTAACAAAGCATGTTCCCACTAACCCCCTTCTTTTGTCCTTTTCTACATCTAATAACTCCTGGATGTGCCTGGCCCAAGCCTACTTGGACGTGCTGCTGATCCTGGACTGGGGCTGAGGACCCTTGGGCGTGCCTATCCCTAGCCCCTCCCTGCACCCCGTAGCATGCTTGTACCTAAACTAAATACTGTATATTCCATCTCACCCTCTTCTGTCTTAAGCCTAGTCCAGGACAAATAAACAATTTTATATTGAATTTATATTGAGCATGATTTTTTGTCAAGGACAATGTGTAATCTGAGTCTGGGAAACCAGACCATACTGTAGTCAATGAAATTATTCCAGAATACTATCAAAATAAAGATTGTTTTCTATGATTATCTATGGATTATTTCCATTCTACAATATGGCATCTGACAAAGAAAACTCTCAAAATCCTATTATATTTGTGGTGTGGTCTGTCCCTCACAAAATAGGAGGCAGAGGAGAAAAGCACACAAATGTAAAAAATAAATAAAATAAAAAGTTACCTCAGTGGGAGTTAACACACACACACACCCATCTAAATACAGCAGATAAAGTACATCTAGGACTACAGACTAACCAATCAAACAAGGGTTAGGGTTGTTTTACCCATTAACATACTACTTAAGCCTATCCAAACATCTCCACAATTTCATAGGGGATAGGTCTAACATATCCATCTGCAGACACAATGTTTTACTTTTCATGAGAAGAGAAAGGAGAAAACATTTAGGGGGAAGTTAGGAGAGGAGTGGTGAAGAGAAAAGAGATGATGGGGTGGAGAGTGTTCAACTTTATATTAGGAGAGAGGGCTCTTTGTTGTTTTTAATAAAGGTAAAAAATCATAAAAATGAAATCTAGGCAGCCAATGACTTTGTCCCCCCCCCCCCCCCCCCCCCCCCCCCCCCTCATGTCATATTCCCATTGCTAACGTTAGTTATTGCTATAGATTCTGTAGCCTAGTGGACAGTTAGTATATGGAAAAAATGCCATTCTTCCCATTATGTACTAGTAGAGCTGGGACACCAGGTGGGTGCAATAATTATCCAATTGAATGGGGAAACAGCAATACTCTGAACCTCTAGCCGCTGTAATCTATGTTCTACGAGGGCAAAATTACTATCTGATAACACAATTAATGTTTGTATAACATCATGTAATGTATTGCTCAGTAGAAAGTATATTTGTCGAATTGTAGCTAGATTTTCCGCAATGCTTCCGTTAGCCACGTGTGATTCTGTAGAAATTAAGAACAGTCTGCTGTACAACTCGACGCTATGTACAACGCAAACTCTCGTTGTAGGAATGGGACTTTGACCCCACAACAGTGACAGAGTAGCAAGTGTAGAAACAACGAAGTGCAGACTAACTGCTACAGTAGGTGTTTTTTCCACATTCTCATTGGTCCATCCGACGTCAATCAAATTTAATAATGCCCTTTCACATGATGTAACTTTGTTTATATTTGGTAGCCATAGCCCCTTCAAAAGATATGTTGCAATCTTTTAAACACATGGATATTTCAAGATTCTTAAGATGTTGCCTGTCCGGCAACTATAACAATGCTTTTGACAAATATTATTATTTTGGCTACAGGACTCCGGTTATGTCACAACTCCGTGTTTAAGCTATAGGCGATACGAGAGGAAATATATATATATAAACAAATGCAACTTGTCACGCAAAACAATTATATAGCTTTCACCCGACATGTAACCTATATCGAGTGTCACTAGATAAAACTAACGGAATAAGGCACTTTCAACCACTAACCTTAGTACGTGCCTGCGGTCTGTAGTCCTCCCGAGACTGGCCCAAATGGTTGTATAATTCAGGAGCAAATGCAACAGCGACGCTGGCAAGACATGCTTATTACACTCAAACACTATCCAACTGGCCCAAAGTCTAAGCTTTAGTGCGCTTATTTTGAAATGCTTTTGATGCATATGCCTACCTACATATTCAATGTTATGCTTAATTTATACAAATTCATCAGATACGAAATACATTTCAGACTGACGTACCACACAAATCCTAGTATTGCAAGTGAGCATGATTTATTTTGTGGCCTAACCAGATTACAAATCACACATGACTGTTTGTGGATGATGTTAATTTCATAATGTACAAAATAGTCTATAACAATGTTATTTAAGAATATAGAGGCTTTGCTTTTAAAGATTGTTTTACATTTTAAATAAAAAATGTAACGACTGTCATCAAAAAGACAAGACAACACACAGAAAACAACCATTGTTCAGATACAAAAAAATCTAATGGAACCTTAATTATTGACCAAACAAATATTTAACATTTTTAAGAAACACAATGTAAAATGAAAATATTTAAATCTCAGATAATACTAACAATCTAGCTATCGTCATCAAGGGGGCAATGAAAACCAACCGTTGTCAAATAATACATAACGACAAACAGCCACAACAATTTCTCATTGGCCTGTTATATCCCCCCATCCCTTACATATTAGTTGACTAAATGTCATTTAAAAGAAGCATTATATATAAATAAAAACAAGTCAAAACACTTCTGACTGCATGCAAGTCGGCTAACTGGTGTGTGATTTTAGCATGGAATAATTTAGTTCACCACAGCATTGAGGCTCCAAGAGGATGTGACCTACTGCATTCTACATGTGTAACTAGCCTGGGTACTAGTCTGTTTAGGTTACACTATAGTCTTTGTACTCCGTGTCATATGCCAAATCTCAGTACAGGTGTGTTTAGCTGGAAAAGGAGTGGCAATGACTGGAATGATAGCCAAAAAGACAGGTACCCAGACTAGTGTATAACTACATAAATTAGCTAAATGTGTTTATTTAGACACTCCGCAGTATTGTTATGTGACATTACAATTAGGTCTACTGTACTTGTGAATTGTTATGACATACTATTTATGGTACTTTAGCCTACTTCTACTAATACTTGACGTAAAGAGAATGCAATTAGTACACAATTAGTTCCATAATATCCCCATGCACTTTGAGCACACTTTTTAACCCCCCCCCCCCCCCCCCCATTCTATAAATTCCTAATATAACAGTTTTGGTCAGATAAAGTGAGAGTACGAGGAATTTTAAGAGTAAAAAGTAAGGACACTCTGGTGGTTGCCTCGTACTAAGAGAATAGGAGGCAGGTCTTTCGACAGAGTCTCCAACCAGCACATGTAGAGGGCACTGGACACCGTTCCCTTCCGGGCCAATGGCATGCTCCTGTTGGACAGGGAATGAGTCAGTCGGTCAGAAGGATGGACGGACAGACAGACAGTATTAAATAGATAATTAAATAGATCAACAGTCCATTTCAATACCATCACTTTATATTTGTGTTATAGACATAATGTAATATTATAACTACTTACATAACGATGAGTTTTGCTGAGTTTGAGTGTTCTTTCAGCAATTCATTCAATCTGATCTGTCGGTTAGTCTGGGGAAAAATAAATAGGAACAACTCAGCTTATATTAGTTATATATACAGTGGGGCAAAAAAGTATTTAGTCAGCCACCAATTGTGCAAGTTCTCCGACTTAAAAAGATGAGACAGGCCTGTAATTTTCATCATAGGTACACTTCAACTATGCCAGACAAAATGAGAAAAAAATCCAGAAAATCACATTGTAGGATTTTTAATGAATTTATTTGCAAATTATGGTGGAAAATAAGTATTTGGTCAATAACAAAAGTTTATCTCAATACTTTGTTAAATACCCTTTGTTGGCAATGACAGAGGTCAAATGTTTTTTGTAATTCTTCACAAGGTTTTCACACACTGTTGCTGGTATTTTGGCCCATTCCTCCATGCAGATCTCCTCTAGAGCAGTGATGTTTTGGGGCTGTTGCTGGGCAACACGGACTTTCAACTCCCTCCAAAGATTTTCTATGGGGTTGAGATCTGGAGACTGGCTAGGCCACTCCAGGACCTTGAAATGCTTCTTACGAAGCCACTCCTTCGTTGCACGGGCGGTGTGTTTGGGATCATTGTCATGCTGAAAGACCCAGCCACGTTTCATCTTCAATGCCCTTGCTGATGGAAGGAGGTTTTCACTCAAAATCTCACGATACATGGCCCCATTCATTCTTTCCTTTACACGGATCAGTCGTCCTGGTCCCTTTGCAGAAAAACAGCCCCAAAGCATGATGTTTCCACCCCCATGCTTCACAGTAGGTATGGTGTTCTTTGGATGCAACTCAGCATTCTTTGTCCTCCAAAAACGACGAGTTGAGTTTTTACCAAAAAGTTATATTTTGGTTTCATCTGACCATCTGACATTCTCCCAATCTTCTTCTGGAATATCCAAATGCTCTCTAGCAAACTTCAGATGGGCCTGGACATGAACTGGCTTAAGCAGGGGGGGAGGGGGGGGCACGTCTGGCACTGCAGGATTTGAGTCCCTGGCGGAGTAGTGTGTTACTGATGGTAGGCTTTGTTACTTTGGTCCCAGCTCTCTGCAGGTCATTCACTAGGTCCCCCCGTGTGGTTCTGGGATTTTTGCTCACCGTTCTTGTGATCATTTTGACCCCACGGTGTGAGATCTTGCGTAGAGCCCCAGTTCGAGGGAGATTATCAGTGGTCTTGTATGTCTTCCATTTCCTAATAATTGCTCCCACAGTTGATTTCTTCAAACCAAGCTGCTTACCTATTGCAGATTCAGTCTTCCCAGCCTGGTGCAGGTCTACCATTTTGTTTCTGGTGTCCTTTGACAGCTCTTTGGTCTTGGCCATAGTGGAGTTTGGAGTGTGACTGTTTGAGGTTGTGGACAGGTGTCTTTTATACTGATAACAAGTTCAAACAGGTGCCATTAATACAGGTAACGAGTGGAGGACAGAGGAGCCTCTTAAGGTCTGTGAGAGACAGAAATCTTGCTTGTTTGTAGGTGACCAAATGCTTATTTTCCACCATAATTTGCAAATAAATTCATTACAAATCCTACAATGTGATTTTCTGGATTTTTTTCCCCTCATTTTGTCTGTCATAGTTGAAGAGTACCTATGATGAGAATTACAGGCCCCTCTCATCTTTTTAAGTGGGAGAACTTGCACAATTGGTGGCTGACTAAATACTTTTTTGCCCCACTGTTTATGCGATTAAAACAACCTCTAACTTTCCCCAGTGTCATCCTCCCTCTATATCTGTTCAATAAAATTTGAAATTAACTTAAAAATCTGTTTTTTAAAAGATCCAGACCTTGGCCCTGTAGAGCTCCAGCTCGTTGTCTGAGATCCTCCAAGGCTCCTCAGCCTTCAACCTTTCTGCAGCCTCCTGCTCCATGTCGTCCTCCTTTAGCTTATACGGCTCGATCATTTCCTCAAAGCTAAGCACACTACAAGAGACAGGTAAACACAATGAACGTCATTATTATTGCATTATAATTATGATTACATTGTCATTATAGTCCTAGGCTAATGGGTTTCTTTGTACTTCACATATTGCACAGTTTCTTTGACGGAGGCTTCTCAGTGACCTACAAATGACTTCATGTTGAACATGATCTTGTGGCCTGGCTGGTTTAGTGGTAATGCCGCATCCTCCAGCCACATATTTACAGTGTTGGCATAGGTTTGAATCTGGTCTGCTGCCCTATGATACAACCTCACCCTATCTTACCCTACTGTTACCCTCTTTCTCTATCTGATCAATCAAATCTGAAAATACTTTAAAAAAAATAATATTTATACAGTATGTAAATAGAGCATGATCTTGACACAGCAGGCATCTTACTTGTGTTTCTTTGGCTTGGTGTTGATGTCCCCGAGCACATAGATCGCAGAGAAATCTATCCTGAACTTGCTGAGCAGAGCAGCCATTCTATTAAAAAACAGGAGAAAGTATCTACATTTTTCAGACTCAGTTGGTAGAGCATGGCGCTTGCGATACCAGGATCGGAGGTTCGATTTCAGCTGGGGCCACCCATACAAAAAATGAATGCATGCAAATTCGCTTTGAATAAAAGCAGCTGCTAAATATTTGATTATATTATAGATTCCTCAACCTCACATCATGACTGAAGGAATGATAACTCACGCCCTGCGATCATGGTCAATCCTGTTGATCTTCCCACCAATAAAAAGACGGATTTTGCAGTCCTTCCACTTCTTTTTTTCCGTGAGCAAGTACGGAATCAACAGAGCCAAGCCTGTAACATTTGGAACAGATAAATAAGGGATGATGGTAATAAATGACGACTCTTTGGGGTCCAATCTGATTGTTGACACTTGGGTCATGTTCATTGGGGCTCACTGTAGCAAAGTGTTTTGTAACAGAAAATTAGCTTTTCCTATTGGATATAATGCCTATTCATTTGGTGCATACAAATATAATCACAGCATTGACTTGCCATACTGTACCTCCATCATCAAACAGCCACCACACATCCACTGTGCCTTTGCACTGCTTCTTCTTGAACTGCTGACTGGCCTCCAGAAGCCTTTGGTCTGTGAGGCTCAGTGGCTTAGCACTTCTCTTCGTCTCTGTGGAGCAACCACATCAAAGGCAGTCACACAGTTATTATCAAAGACGGTAATTGACTCTGGACTGTTAGAATTTCCCATAGGAAAACATGTCTCACTAGCTGGGCATGCACAGTTGAATACTAGGCAGTGCATCCATGATTTCACCGTTTTTTTTGTGATATTTGTGGGCAAAAATGCTCAATTTTGCTGTGGCAATTCTGGCATTTTGTATGGCAACAAGGCACATGCACAGAGGGCTCTATCTGTGCAGAGCACAAGCCCATTTGCCCTTCCAGTTTTTTTGTATACATTTATTGTCATTCTTGCTCTGCACCCACTGCCTCCATGTCATTGGTACATTCTCATATATGCTTCAGAACTAAAATGTTGCACGTCTTGATTCAGCATTGACACACAAAGGCGGGCACGCTGCGCATATTCAGATTAGTGTCAAATTTGCAAGCACTTGCATAATATACAGGGAATTGTTGATTTAGAAAATCCTGGAGGGACTGACCAAGACACATTGTAGCTTTTCAAATGAGCATAAACAGTAGACATTAATTACTTTGGTGCGAGTTAGGCCTGTTTATGGTTGTTTGGAGCTGGTTTCCTAAACCCAGGATAAGTCAACTGGACTAAAAGTGGACTTCAAGACATGAATAGGCTTAATCTGAGTATTTCTGTTTTACAACATTACCTGTGAAGCACTGTGCCTATATACTCATTCTAGTCTAAAGATTACCTCTGAGAATGAGAGGGCTGTTTTGAGCACTGGTGATCAGGGATGGAGGAAAGGAGTTACTGTCCTCGGAGTCTTTACCAAGCATGTTGACAGACACCACTACATCCTTCATACCCGCGTCCTTCTTCTCATGGGATGACAGGAGCTCATCTGGAGAAGGGGCAATCAGACAAATCTCAGAGCACTTTATCTAGTCCTTAGGTTTGCGTCTGAAATGGAACTCTATTCCCTATATAGTGCACTACAAAGACCTCTGGTCAAAAGAAGTAATAATAACAGAAGGAAATCTCAGCGCTTTATAAGTGCACTACAGAGAATAGGGTGCCATTTCGGATTGCACCCTTACTACTGTGAAAAAATCCATAGAATAGCTAGAAAGGGGGTGTGCTCAATCCATCTGAAGCTATCCACTGAAGCTAAGCTTCCATCTGAAGCTATGTCTGTACTACTAAGGAATGTTAAACTTGATTGTGAGGAATGAGTGTGTTGAATGAGTGCTCCTGGGAAAATGAAGAACACAGCATGACACAATACTGTACCTGGGTCTTGAATATGGGAGATATCAAGACCCTCTTGTAGTCTGATGATGACAACACCATGCTGCAAGTCAAAGGCATCACTGAAACACAACCGTACAGCTTGTTACTAACACTGAAGAGGGAAAATAGTATAAGAATAGATGGCCAAAGTGATTTCAATCATGATTTCCTCAGGAAAGCATGTGATGTAGGGTGAAATTGCCTCTATATGCTGATCTTGGGTTTAGCATTTTCCCGTCTAATGGTTAAGGTCAGGATTGGGAAGGGGAAGCTGATCCTAGATCTGTACCTAGGGGAAACTTCACCCTAGAGCAAACCATGTAGTCAGTCAAACTAGATACACTTACTGGATGATGTTGATATACATTTCCACATCTTTCATCTCGCCATCACTCCAGTTGTTCTTAAAGCCCATCACAAGTGTGTTGGGCTTCAAACGCCCCAAACCTGTGGCCTTGAAGATGAAAAATGTTTACATCAACATATTAATATTGGAAGGCCATTATCTGACTCTTTCAATAAAAATCCCTTGAACAACATGCACAAAGTGTAGTCATAACTACCTCTTTATGCGGCAGATAGCCTAGTGGTTAGAGCATTGGACCAGTAACTGAAAGGTTGCAAGATCAAATCCCTGAGCTGACAAGGTAAAAATCTGTCGTTCTGCCCCTGAACAAGGCAGATTAACCCACTGTTCCTAGGCCGTCATTGTAAATAAGAATTTGTTCTTAACTGACTTGCCTGGTTAAATAAAATGTTTAAAAAAATAAGGTTAGATGGTGATTGGCACATTGAAAAAGATCATGATAGACAAGAGCCTGGGAACCAGTTCATTTGTGCCATCATGCCACTCCTTTCCACTCCTGGTCATGAAAAAGACTTAACATGATAGCATAAACATATCTGGGACCAGGCTAGGCAGACACCATACTCAGGATATACCACATATTATAGCAGTGCACTGCAGAACAATCACCTGTAAAAGGTACTGAGCTCCATGTCTCAGGTCTTCAGCAAACACAGGGGTGTAGAAGGCCTTGATGCGATTCTTCAGCAGCCAGCGCTGGTAGCGGGCATGATCAAGAGACATCTCCTTGAAGTTTGGCCGACGGGACACCTTAGGATAATGAAACAATCAAAGCTGTTACTCCTAAAAATATAAGTAAGCTGTAAACTATATGTAAGATGTATACTGTGTATGTACAGAGATGCTTTGTAGTTGATAAGGCTTAGCGGCTAGGCTTGTAATGATACGTACCGTGCGGACGTGGCCACACACCATAAGGCCTACGTTCTTAGTGAATGCGTTTACCAGATGGAGTAAAGCAGGCCGGGCATTGGGGTATCCAGTCATCACCAGACACTGGGGTCTATCCCATATGAAAAAATAATAATAATAATCGATTTACGTTTTTCAGGATACATGTGACATTTTTAAATTGGCCAAATAATGTATTCTTTTAAAAATGTATTTAATAGATTTTAATACATTCCAACAAATATTAAGCATTGTACTTACAGTAAAATCTATATATACGTATGTGTGTAAAATTGAAATCACAATATCTGTTAAATGGATCAGAAAATGCTTTTAAAAATACATTCTGAAATGCATTAATGTATTTTAGATTTTTTTTTTTTCATATATATTAGGTAAATATATTAAAACATTTATTTGGAAATGTTTTGTGAAATATATTCCAACAGGCACTTAAAAAATATTTGTATTTTCTTTTTTAATTAAAATGTATGGCAAATATACAAAATGTGCCAAATCATATTGTAACAAAATGCAATGGAACATTAGTAGGCGCAGTGTACAAACTTAACCTTTAAATTACAGAACGCAACATGACACATTAAAACCACCTAAAGTCTAAGCCCTGTCTACTAAGCTATATTGAACTGTTTTAAGAAGGTTCTTTTTATTTATTTATTTGACCTTTATTTAACCAGGTAGGACAGTTGAGAACAAGTTCTCATTTACAATTGTGACCTGGCCAAGATAACGCAAAGCAGTTCGACAGATACAACGACAGAGTTACACATGGAGTAAAACAAACATACAGTCAATAATACAGTATAAACAAGTCTATATACAATGTGAGCAAATTAGGTGAGAAGGGAGGTAAAGGCAAAAAAGGCCATGGTGGAAAAGTAAATACAATATAGCAAGTAAAACACTGGAATGGTAGTTTTGCAATGGAAGAATGTGCAAAGTAGAAATAAGAAGAATGGGGTGCAAAGGAGCAAAATAAATAAATAAATAAAATACAGTTGGGAAAGAGGTAGTTGTTTGGGCTAAATTACAGGTGGGCTATGTACAGGTGCAGTAATCTGTGAGCTGCTCTGACAGTTGGTACGTAAAGCTAGTGAGGGAGATAAGTGTTTCCAGTTTCAGAGATTTTTGTAGTTCGTTCCAGTCATTGGCAGCAGAGAACTGGAAGGAGAGGCCGCCAAAGAAAGAATTGGTTTTGGGGGTGACTAGAGAGATATACCTGCTGGAGCGTGTGCTACAGGTGGGAGATGCTATGGTGACCAGCGAGCTGAGATAAGGGGGGACTTTACCTAGCAGGGTCTTGTAGATGACATGGAGCCAGTGGGTTTGGCGACGAGTATGAAGCGAGGGCCAGCCAACGAGAGCGTACAGGTCGCAATGGTGGGTAGTATATGGGGCTTTGGTGACAAAACGGAGTGCACTGTGATAGACTGCATCCAATTTGTTAAGTAGGGTATTGGAGGCTATTTTGTAAATGACATCGCCAAAGTCGAGGATTGGTAGGATGGTCAGTTTTACAAGGGTATGTTTGGCAGCATGAGTGAAGGATGCTTTGTTGCGAAATAGGAAGCCAATTCTAGATTGGCAAGGATACCAAGGATCATTTAGCTCTTTGATTTGGAATTTTAAGACTGATTGAAGAATAAAAAAAATATTTAAAAAAATTGTTTGATGAAAAACAATTGTGGGCCTTACTGCTATTAGTCCATACAAAAGCACTGAATAACAAATTCACTCCAGTCCCCCCCGAAAATCTAAAGGAAATTGTTCTGAAGTGAGACAGGGATGTTGCTAGGCCTGTTAATTAGCCCCCCTAAATAAATCAATATTTCAGTCAATATATTTTCTCTGTGATTTTTTTCTTCCGACAACCGTTCCATCACATCTTAAACTTCCTATCGGACGGGCACTAGGACCTGGGGGAGGCTGCTGCTGCAGAGGCTGCTGCACACGCTTGTGACTGTTAGACCTACCTGTAGCTAACATTTTGGAAAAGGCTCTGACACAACGAATTCATGCAGATAGGCTACGATGTGAATGTGTGGTAAGTTAGAACAGAGAGAGAGAGAGAGAGTATTCACTACTATAGACTTTGGTCATAATCAAAGCTTTGTTAACCAATACGTTTTTTAAAATTTTTTAATTTCACCTTTATTTTACCAGGTGGGCCTGTTGAGAACAAGTTCTCATTTACAACTGCAACATGGCCAAGATAAAGCAAAGCAGTGCGACAAAAACAACAACACAAAGTTACACATGGGATAAACAAACGTACAGTCAATAACACAATAGAAAAATCTATATACAGTAAGATTAGGGAGGTAAGGCAATAAATAGGCCATAGTGGAAATAATTACAATTTAGCATTAACACTGGAGTGATAGCTGTGCAGATGATGATGTGCAAGTAGAGATACTGGGGTGCAAAAGAGCAAAAAAATAATAACAATATGGGGATGAGGTAGTTGGGTGGGCTATATACAGATGGGCTGTATACAGGTACAGTGATCGGTAATCTGCTCTGACAGCTGATGCTTAAAGTTAATGAGGGAGATATGATATGTCTCCAGCTTGAGTGATTTTTGCAATTCGTTCCAGTCATTGGCAGCAGAGAACTGAAAGGAAAGGTGGCCAAATGAGGTGTTGACTCTGGGGATGACCAGTGAAATATATCTGCTGGAGCGTGTGCTACGGGTGGGTGTTGCTATGGTGACCAGTGAGCTGAGATTCATGTCTGATTTAACTCATAATTACCAGTTGTGTAGGGCCATTCAGTTGTATTTTTCCCAAATGTGGTAAATTAGTTACCGCTTGGTTATGCAGGCACCATAACACCTCTAACCGTCCACTGTATAATACCACTCATTGGAAGCACAATACCAACATATACACTTTCACATATTGTGGAGCATTGTACAATGTATAGTTTTTGTTTAAATTTATAAAAACTGAAATAAAAGAGTAATTTAAGATAATGGTAAAGACTAATTTATGATCCCGAATTTGCATTTTAGATGATAATGAATGGACAGGGCGACCTGATCCTAGATCAGTACTCTTGCTCTGAGACACTTGGTATAAATGGGCCCTGATGTTGAACATTGAATGTTGTTGCTGAAGTACACAACGTCAAGGTGCAGGGTTCATTCCATAGTACGTGGGTATTTTTTTAGTAGTGTGCAGTATGATGTGTAACAGTTACGCTGATGCTCCTCTAAAAGGACCTGCTGCTGTGCTACCTGAAGTTTTTGACGTGGTCCTCTACACCAGTGAGAAGGAGGCAGTGTGTCAGGGCATGGTTATAGATCAAGGCTTGAGTGGAGGAGCCCCAGTTAACATCTGTGTGGGAATAAAATGAAAAATGAAAAATTATGAAGAATGAAGAAAAAATAAAACAATAGATTAGAGACGAATATTGAACAGAAGTGTAACAACAGCCGACATCAACACTAGAATATAGTGAAAATACATATAGTATTATAATATGTGTGTATGATAAAGACACAGTGTTCTTACAGCAAAGAGAAAATACTGGCAATAGTTTTCTCTCCCAGATTACATTCAAATACTATGTGAGAAGAGGACCATTTACCTGGTTTCTTATAGCTGACATATACATAGAGAGCCAAGACAATGATATTGGTCATAAGGGCGGCCCACCAGTTTACAACAAACATGACAGCACAACAAAGCACGGCTCCAGCCAGCGAGACCCACTTATTGAAATATTTGAAGCTTGGCCGCCATCCTATTTAGAAGGGAGAGAGTACAGTAGAACAGAACATTAACAATAAATTCATATTGACAAAACACAGACTGGGAATATATATGTAGTGACATCAGTGTGTAAAAACAACAGAGTTAGAACGTCATTTAACCCTTTACACTCGCGGGAATTGGCCTATAGGGACAGGGCTGAATTGAAATGTTTCTTACAGAAGAAATATAAAAGCATTTGCATAACCATGGTAGCCATTGAAAGGGAAGCGTTTGGAGATAATGGGAAAATTATTAGACCGAAAGGTGGAGACAGTTCACCTCACACAATGATGAATCCAAACATTACACTGTTGAATTTATGTGCATTTTACATTTATTGTACTTTTCACCGCGTTTGTTGATAGCAAAATCTGAAAATACTCTGGATACATGATAAGAATATTCCTGGAAAGATAAAAAATTACAGTTTGAGTGAGAGGACTAACTAGTGTCGCCAAGTGGCCAAACACCTCTCCAAAGTGTGCACAGTTCCTAAGTCATTTTAATGCACTTTTATGACTCAAAGAAGAGTCTTCAACTATAAGGTGCCTTTTGAACACTCCTTGTAGTTTTTTTGTTTGGAACACAACCCCGGCATCCCCATCATCACACAATTACTGTTGTTGTTTACACAATCCAAAAACGGTCCATTATAAATCACAATCTGGGTCAGTTGGGAATCATTTGAAAGCTTGTTCTATTGCCAACATGCCTAGCTAAGTTATAAAATACGATATTACAGTGTTAAGCTTACACAAAGCAATTCAGGCAAACAGATAATAATTTTGGTGCGCATAGAAAAGAGTCATGATTGCATTCAGGTGTGTGTGCCGTGGCGAACTTGAGTTTTATGATATGGAAATGTGAAGTGCACATTTGGACTCAAGGGTGTTTAGCAAAATACATAGTCCACTTAATTTGCAGCATTTCCCTCACTCAGACAAAAAAAAAAAATTTAGTTGCCCAATTAGCGGGAGAGATGGGGGAAACTTCTTGTCGCACTAGGTGCTCAAATTCAGAAGGGCTATCAGTCAAAACCCATCCAGTGCTGGGAAGAGAAGAGCCAGCCCACTGGGCACACCACATAATTTCAACGTGGATATAATTGGGTAATATTTGGTTGAGATGTTGATCAATATGATTACAACCTACAGTTGAAGTCAGAAGTTTACATACACTTAGGTTGGAGTCATTATAACTTGTTTTTCAACCACTCCACAAATTTCTTGTTAACAAACTATAGTTTTGGTAAGTCGGGTAGGACATCTACTTTGTGCATGACACAAGTCATTTTTCCAACAATTGTTTACAGACAGATTATTTCACTTATAATTCACTGTATCACAATTCCAGTGGGTCAGAAGTATACATACACTAAGTTGACTGTGCCTTTAAACAGCTTGGAAAATTCAAGAAAATTATGTCATGGCTTTAGAAGCTTCTGATAATTGACTTAATTTGAATCAAATGGAGGTGTACCTGTGGATGTATTTCAAGGCCTACCTTCAAACTCAGTGACTCTTTGCTTGTCATCATGAGAAAATCAAAAGAAATCTACAAAAGATTGTAGACCTCCACAAGTCTGGTTCAACCTTGGGAGCAATTTTCAAATGCCTGAAGGTACCACATTCATCTGTACAAACAATAGCACGCAAGTATAAATACCATGGGACCATGCAGCAGTCATACCGCTCAGGAAGGAGACGCGTTCTGTCTCCTAGAGATGAACGTACTTTGGTGCGAAAACTGCAAATCAATCTCAGAACAACAGCAAAGTGAAGATGCTGGAGGAAACAGGTACAAAAGTATCTATATCCACAGTAAAATGAGTCCTCTATCGACATAACCTGAAAGGCTGCTCAGCAAGGAAGAAACCACTGCTCCAAAACCACCATAAAAAAGCCAGACTATGGTTTGCAACTGCAGAAATGTCCTCTGGTCTGATGAAACAAAAATAGAACTGTTTGGCCAGAATGACCATCGTTATGTTTGGAGGAAAAAGAGGGATGCTTGCAAGCCAGAGAACACCATCCCAACTGTGAAGCACGGGGGTGGCAGCATCATGTTGTGGGGGTGCTTTGCTACAGGAGGGACTGGTGCACTTCACAAAATAGATGGCTTCATGAGGCAGGTAAATTATGTGGATATAGTGAAGCAACATCTCAAGACATCAGTCAGGAAGTTAAAGCTTGATCACAAATGGGTCTTCCAAATGGACCATGACCCCAAGCAAACTTCCAACGTTGTGGCAAAATGGCTTAAGGACAACAAAGTCAAGGTATAGGAGTGGCCATCACAAATCCCTGACCTCAATCCTATAGAAGATTTGTTAGCAGAACTGAAAAAAGCGTTTGCGACCATGGAGGCCTACAAACCTGACTCAGTTACACCAGCTTTATCTGTATCTGTTTATCTGAATGGGCCAAAATTCACCCAACTTATTGTGTGACGCTTGTGGAAGGCTTCCCGAAACGTTTGACCCAAGTTAAACAATTTAAAGGTAATGCTACCAAATACTAATTGAGTGCATGTAAACTTCTGACCCACTGGGAATGTGATGAAAGAAATAAAAGCTGAAATAAATCATTCTCTCTACTATTATTCTGACATTTCACATTCTTAAAATAAAGTGGTGTTCCTAACTGACCTAAGACAGGGAATTTCTACTAGGATTAAATGTCAGGAATTATGAAAAACTGAGTTTAAATATATTTGGCTAAGGTGTATGTAAACGTCCAACTTCAACTGTAAGCCTAAAGGTCGAGACAATAAGTAGACACAGTGACAGAATAAATTCAACCACCTCTGTCCATTGAAGTCCACAAAACATATTACATGGAACAAACAGTTACATGGCCTACAGAATGGTCAAGCAAGTTAATGTTTCCGACATTTTCGTACCACTTAACAACTATTGATTTAGAACCACGGAGAGTTACTGCAAGTCGCAAAGAAAACAGGAGCTGCCTCCACTATTCCTGCACCATCAACTTCAACATTTCAACATCATCAAATCACCTTTAGTGTAATACAGTGACAACTAAAAGATACCAAAAACAATTTAGTCCAGTCAAAGTAAGCAAAATATGACGTGGCTGTCCATGTATCTGATTTCTGTGCGCGTGTGCGTGCATGTTCGTACAAGTAGAAAAACCATGTTGACTCACCCTACTTGCAGAGAAATGCCAATGCCATCTTCCTCTCTTTCATGTTGACGCCACGGTCTATCACTCTATCATACAATACACGCTTTTATTTTTTGTTGTCTTAGGCTACCAGGCTAAAAAAGCTTGCTCGCTACCCTAACTTCCTTTCATGGGCAACGTTAGTTAGTTAGTTATCATTAGCCTTCTACATCTAGCTACATATTGAACTCCCATTCTCTCCAGCCAGGGGCACAATGTATGAATTACTGGTTGGATCAGAATCACTATTATAATCATTGGCCAGTATGGAGAATGAAGTAAAACCACAAGTCCAAATCCATATCTCCATCCATGGCTAATTTAGGAAAGGGACAATTTTAGCTAGCTAGCCACCGGAAGACAACAACGCGAGATGAAACAATTTAAGTTATTTCTGTCAATGACGCATGCTCTCAATGCGATTTGATAGGAGTGAGGCCAAGTCCAAACTGTCTTCCCGTAACACTTTTTTTGGTGCGCCAGGACCATTCACAGTTGAGCTCACTCAATTTAGCTCAACGCTGATTGGCTATTCTTTAAATAAACAATTTGTCAAGGGAGGCCAATATGCTCACTGGATTCCCTTGCATTCAATGCTTCGGGCAACAATGTCATACTGTTTTGGAATAGACAGCATCAGATAGATGGCCTACACATACAGAGACAAGAGGGGTGCTGTTGCTGTCTCCGGTGAGATACATTCAGCCACTTGCGAATTGAAGGAAAATGATGAAACAGAGAGAGAGGAAAGCTAAATAATTGTATGTTTTTTTCATGGTCATTTTGGGGGGAGGCCTGGGTTCCCTTGGCATCCATGAATACATGCCACTCGTTATCACTGTGCTTTTAACCATCTAAAAGTACAACCAAATTCCAATGGAAAAACAATGTTAGAGTTTTGGTTTAGTTGTCACCAAATGTCTATCACTGCGCTTTCAACCATATAAAAGCACAGCAAAGTTCAAATGGGAAGACAATGTCAGATATTTTGTTTATTTATAACCAAATCACCTGGATTGCAGTTGAGGTGACATTAAAAGTACATGGTGCAAGGTCAATTCTGTTTGAGATTACTCACAGATTATTACAGCAATTGTGAAGATATCCACAAACCTGACACAACCTTTGCATGCTATCTTGAACATGCACACTGTATATGATTACATAAGAAGAAATGTATAGTTACAGTAACATCTAAACACCAAGATGGCGCCCGCAGACATGGCAGCTCTGCTTCTAGCGCCTTAGCAACTTTGCAGTATTTAGTTTCGTTTGTGTGTTATTTCTTACACTATTATCCCAGAACGTTTTTTGTGTTATTACATACAGCTGGAAATTGGTTTTGGATATCAGATCGTTGGTAACTCACCAGCACCACGACCAGGAATATGACATTCCCGAATTGGATCCTTTGTTCCAACCCCCCAGGGCAATTGGACATTCGGAGTAGCATTCTAGTCCGACTCAGGAGGCAGGCACACCATCCACCACTTCCGAGTATATTACTTGCTAATGTTCAGTCTCTAGACATTAAAGTAGACGAGCTCAGGGTGAAGATCTCCTTCCAAAGAGACATCAGGGACTGTAACATACTCTGTTTCACAGAATCATGGCTCTCTCCGGATATACTGTCCCCATCCATACAGCCAGCTGGGTTCTCAGTACATCACGCAGACAGGAATAAAGAACTCTCTGGGAAGCATAAGAGCGGTGGCGTATGTTTCATGATTAACCACTCATGGTGTCATTGTGATAACGTACAGAAACTCAAGTCCTTTTGTTCACCCAACCTAGAATAACTCACAATCAAATGCCGACCGTATTACCTCCCAACAGAATTCTCTTGTTATAGTCACAGCTGTGTATATTCCCCCCCAAGCCGATACCACGACGGACCTCAAGGAACTACACTGGACTTTATGCGAACTGCAAACCACATATGCTGAGGCTACATTTATTGTAGCTGGGGATTTTAACAAAGCACTTTTGAGAAAAACGCTACCGAAGTTCTATCAATACATTGACTGTAGAACTCGAGCTGGGAAAACACACGGCCACTGCTATTCTCTCTTCAAGACCCTCCTCCGCCCTCCCTTCGGCAAAACAGATCACGACTCCATTTTGCTCCTCCCTTCCTATAGGCAGAAACTCAAACAGGATGTACCTGTGCTAAGATCTATTCAACGCTGGTCTGAGCAATTGGAATCCATGGTTCAAGATTGTTTTGATCAAGCGGACTGGGATATGTTCCGGTTATCCTCAGATGATAACATTGATGTATACACGGACACGGTGACTGAGTTCATCAGGAAGTGTATAGGGGATGTTGTTTCCACTGTGACTATTAGAACCTACCAAACCAGAAACCATAGATAGGTGGCAGCATTCACGCTAAACTGAAAGCATGAACCACCACATTTAACCATGGCAAAGTGACTGGGAAAATGGTTGAATACAAACAGTGTAGTTATTCCCTTCGTAAGGCAATCAAATAGGCAAAACGTCAGTACAGAGACAAAGTGGAGTCGCAATTCAACAGCTCAGACACATGTGGCAGGGTCTATAGACAATCACGAATTACAAAGGGAAAACCGGCCACGTCGCAGACACCGATGTCTTGCTCCCAGACAAGCTAAACACCTTCTTCGCCGCTTTGAGGATAACACAGTGCCATCGACGTGGCCCTCTCCCAAGGACTGGGGGCTCTCCTTCTCTGTGGCCGGCGTGAGTAAGACATTTAAGCGTGTTAACCCTTGCAAGGCTGCCGGCCCAGGGGGCATCCCTAGCCGTGCTCTTAGAGCATTTGCAGATCACCCTGTAGCACTCACTTCTGTCATCATGAAGTGCTTTGAGAGGCTTGTTACAGATCATATCATCTCTACCTTATCTGACACCCTAGACCCACTTCAATTTGCTTACCGCCTCAATAGATCCAGAGACAATGCAATCGCCATTGCACTGCACACTCCACCTGTACTAGAGGAATACCTATGTAAGAATACTGTTCATTGACTATCTCAGCCTTCGACACCATAGTACCCTCCAAGCTCATCATCAAGCACAGTGTCCAGGGTCTGAACCCCGTCTTGTGCAACTGGGTCCTGGACTTCCTGACGGGCCGCCCCCAGGTGGTGAAGGTAGGAAACAACCCTTCCACTTCATTGATCCTCAACACGTGGGCCCCACAAGAGTGCATACTCAGCCCCCTCCTGTACTCCCTGTTTACCTGTGACTGCGTGGCCACACACGCCTCCAACTCAATCATCAAGTTTGCAGACGACACAACCATAGTAGGCCTGATTACCAAAAATGATGAGACAGTCTACAGGGAGGAGGTGAGGGCCAGGAAAATAACCTCTCCCTCAACGTCAACAAAATGAAGGAGCTGATCGTGGACTTCAGGAAAAAGCAGAGGGAACATGCCCCTCTCCACATTGACGGGACCGCAGTGGAGAAGGTGGAAAGCTTCCAGTTCCTCGGCGTACACATTCACTGACGATCTGAAATGGGCCACCAACACAGAGAGTGTGGTGAAGAAGGCGCAACAGCGCCTCTTCAACCTCAAGAGGCTGAAGAAATTTGGCTTGGCCCCAAAGACCCTCAAATACTTTTACAGATGCACAATTGAGAGCATCCTGTCGGGGTGTATCACTGCCTGGTATGGCAACTGCACCGGCCACAACCGCAGGGCTCTCCAGAAGGGGGTGTGGTTGGATAGTTGCATCTGAGCCCCATCATTGGAGGCACACTGCCTTCCCTC
Source organism: Oncorhynchus kisutch (assembly GCF_002021735.2). Classification (NCBI taxonomy): domain Eukaryota; kingdom Metazoa; phylum Chordata; class Actinopteri; order Salmoniformes; family Salmonidae; genus Oncorhynchus; species Oncorhynchus kisutch. The sequence continues at coordinate 49,891,680 of NC_034176.2, forward strand.
CAGGACACCTGCAGCATCCGATGTAACAGGAAGGCCAAAAATATCATCAAGGACATCAACCACCCGAGCCACGGCCTGTTCATCCCGCTACAGTATCATCCAGAAAGCGAGGTCAGTAGAGGTGCATCAAAGCTGAGACCGAGAGACAGCTTCTATCTCAAGGCCATCAGACTGTTAAAAAGCCATCACTAGCCAGCTATCACCCAGGTAATCAACCCTGCACCTTAGAGGCTGCTGCCCTATATACATAGACATGGAATCACTGATCACTTTAATAATGGAACACTAGTCACTAATAATGTTTACATATACTGCTTTACTCATTTCATATGTATATACTCTTTCTATTCTACTGTATTTTAGTCAATCCGACATTGCATTTTAGTGAATCCGACATTGCTCGTCCTAATATTTATATATTTCTTAAATTTATTATTTTACTTTTAGATTTGTGTGTATTGTTGTGAATTGTTAGATGTACTGCATGGTTGGAGCTAGGAACACAAGCATTTTGCTGCATCCACAGTAACATCTGCTAAATATGTGTATGTGACCAATACAATTTGATTTGATTTGAAAATGTGGCCATGAATGTCTTACTCATTTTAAGGTTGAATGCTACATTAATTTGTAAGATAGCTTTGACTTTAGGCTATTTATTTACTGTATTACAAAGAAAATGTTGAATTGTGTTTGGTTGACAACACAACCAAGTATCAGCTTTTAAAGGAGCTGTTTCTACTGCTTGGATAGTTGCATCTGAGCCCCAATGACTCAGTGGCGACCCGTCATTCAGGGTAGAGCACCAACTGTTTGGACCTCCACCAGCTTAAATGTTTTTTCATGTAATTCTGGCATTCATTTGTGTCTGTTATCAGTTTAGCAAACAATGTAAACTAAAAATATAGTTGACAACCAACCACAATTCAATATCACTAAATATTAAAGTTAAATAAACCAGAGCTTGAAACACATTGGTTAATTAGCTTTGTTAAACCTACCCTTTGGAATGACTTCAATAGCAACAGTGAATCTATTTGTTTGGAAGTGGAGATCTCTAAACAATTATTCTCATGATAGTACATTGGTAATAATCAGTGACAAATATCATAGCAGGACTTGATTAAAACCCAGGTTGGGAAACCAAAGGGTAACTATAGATACATTCTCCAGTAGGAGGTGCTGCCCAGCCTATTGTTTTTTTCTGATAGTGGATATAATGTTGAAGATCTGACATTGTTTTAAACATACAAATTCAACATATTTTACACAAGGTTTGTTTATGTTGAAATTGGGTTACCGTGATGATGTATAGCATGTTACTGTACAGCCGCTGCATTCCAATTTAGGATTTATCAGTCAGATCTGCCATTTTCAACCAGTATATGGCTACGAGTGTAAAGGGCAACGATTAATTTGAATGAAAAGTGAATATATCGGAGAGTACATATATCAAAACCAATCCTTACCTGGAGAGTTGGCCAGAGATGCATGGAACACAGAAAAATTTATCAAGGCATATGAGGCCAGAAAGAAGTTTGAAATGATGGGAGCAATGACATTCAGCTCAGCTAAGGGGAGAAATCACAAATAAAACTATAAATAAACTGATACATGAGTGACAGGGAAAGAATGAAGTGGATATTTTCAAGCATTTTGTACACTGTAGTAATCTGTTTGTTGGCCAGTTTGGAAACTAGAATTACTTCATTACCCATAATGCTCAATAATGTACAAAAATACCTACCAATAAGAATGAAGGCCAGACCAATACAGAAGGTGAGGACGTAGCCCCGTAAAGGTTCATTGTTCTTTCCATATCCCTTAGCAAAGACATGGAGGCCTGGGTAGATGTTGTCCTTGCACAAAGCCTAAACAGCCACACAAATACACTGAGAAACCAAATCCAAGCATATAAAGTGGGAAAGGTCTAACATCCAATTCAATTGACTGGATATACTGTATACTCGTTTTTGACATAATATTGGATATCTAAAATAATGTCTAAGGGGCGGTTTCCCGGACACAGATTAAGCCGCATACGTGTCTTTTTGTTGAGCAAAACTTTTTGTGGAATGTACTACGCTGCGTTCAGACCCCCGCACACTCAAGGTCGTCGAGATATATAGTTTCCTTGTCGGCCTATTTGGCGGGAAACTGTGAAGAGAGCTGTAGCCGATTGCCTGTTTCTGTTTCTGAGTCTTTTATTAAAGAATGTGAATGTTGTGTTTCTTTGCTGCTTTTCATTAAATCATGTAGCTGTTCTTTAGGCTATGGGCAGAATATTATATTTTGTAGCATAGGCTACCGAATTTATGACAATAAACAGTTCATGTGAAAAAGGCCAATATTTGGTTGTTTCAATTGAAAAAATACTCTTTGTCACATGACAATAGCAATAGCAACATTATGATTTTAGAGACACAAAGTAACAATAGCCTCTATGATTAAAGGGATCGGAGTCCATCTACTATTGGGCTCTCACCATCATCATCATCATTATTTACATCATTCAAATTCACCAAATCACTTTGTTTACAAGCCTACTCATTTGTTTTCATTAAAAGTCCTGAATGATAGATAGGAAAATACCATTGGGTGTTTGCCTAGGCTATCTTACACTATTGCACACAATAGCCTTCAGTGTCCAATCCGATGCACAGAAACATATGAAAACATTAACTCATTACCTTGATGCTTTCTTTGTTACATCTTGTAGACCCTGCTGCAAATCAAGCAGATAATCAACTGTTTTTGCATCGCATGCTATCTCACAACAGCTGTTTGTCACTTGAATGCCATTCAGAAAAATCCTGGATTAGCTGATGATGGTTGACAATAACACTAGGCCTAACCTAACAGCTGGACACCAAATGCACATCTAACAAGTAGGTAAATTAGCATACCCATAGCCTATTGAAGAACCAAGCAAGTTAGGTGACTTTCGGGTAAAAGCGTTCGATTTTGCAATTGAATACATCGTTTTGGATTTGTGTGCCCATAAAAACTGTTTTCACGGCATGGCTTAAATTATCATTATGAATATTTGATAAAGTGGTGCTGCCATTATTAGTTCACCATCTCATAGATTAGGTTTCTTAGTGTATTCATGATTGATTCGAATGAAGCTTTCAGAACATGTGCACTTTGCCTACTGGTCAATTATCTCACAGTCATCTGGACACTTTCCTATGTGCAGTGCAGGTCAGTTATATTTTTGTCTCCTTTTCATATCGAAAAAATGGTAGCTTTTGATCACAGAGCGACCAGCCAGCTGTCACATGTTTATTTATTTATTTTCTACAATATTCTGCCCATATGAAGAAATGTATATACAGTATATTCTCCATTGGCATGCTTTTAGGTCCAGGCCCAATCTGTGTCTGGGAAACCGTCCCTAAAAATGTACTCCTCGAAAATACTCGAAACATAACAAATACTGAAGGAGGGTTCTCACCTGGAAGACTTTTGGGGCACTGACGAGAGAGGCCAGGGCTGATGACAGCGTGGCAGAGAAAATACCAGCAGTGATCAGAGGTCCAAACCCAGACACCAAACTCATGACCTAGCCAACAACAAGCCTAGACGTTACTTCACTAGTTGGCACCTTCAATGATATCAGGCAACACACACATTCTCTCATGAACTGAGATTAAACTACAGCTATTGAAAAGATTGAAATGCAAAAACAAACATCATGTTATAGAGGGTACCATAGGGATGCTAAGCCATTAGTGGTAGTGGGGAGAAAGTCATGCAAAGTCATGGCAAAACACCTCAAGGTATAAGAGCATGTCAGAAAATACAAAAAGATTAGTGCTAACCATGACCAATTTGTAAAAGGCTTGCAGTGTGTATTCATAACAAAAAAACAACAACAGCAAGGTGTATTGTTCAACTCTATGTCTGCCGTGCAAACCAATCGACAAGTGCCTTTGTCAGTAATGCCATGTAAGTGCACTTGGCTTTGGTACTGGGTAACCCTGTACCACTTGCCTATGATATCAGTGTCACAAAGAGGGTGGGTGCCTACGCACAGTGGTTGCTGTCAATGGTCTCATTCAAGACCTAGAGAATGCCTTGTGACTCACAACACAAGCACTATTATCCCAGCTCCCATTGTTTACCACTAACTAACACTGCAAGCCCCTACATCTATTGTCAAAAATTCAAGCAGAAAGGAGAATAGCGTAGTGAGAGAAATGCAGCTTCTGAACTGCCGTGAGAGACAGAATAATTATTTGCAGCCCATTTTATCACTAAATTGCCCAACACTAACCCAAATCAAATTCTCAGCGCTCCACATCAAACAACTACCATGGTGTTAAAGGATCATATAAGGTTACAATCTCTTTTATAAGGCTCTATGCCAGGTGACTATTTTAAAGAATAATTCCTTTTGGGGAAAAAGCATATCTGAAAACATCCAAGCAGAGCATTGTGCTAGACTAGAGGTCAACTTTCAGCAGAGGTAGGAGACCTGCTTCTACCAGTAGTTTGAATGACAATCAGAATCAGGGTGGGGGTTATAATGCGTGAGACTATTTTAAAGGGGACGGTTCACCTAAATTACAAAATTACGTATTGGTTTTCTTCCTGACAGCGACCAGGTAAACAAAACCAAAGCAAGATAGGTGTCTTACCTTGTCCATAAACTGCTTACAGGGTAAGGAAACCAATATGCAGTGTTGTCGTTTGGGTGAACTATCCCTTTAAGTTGTAGGCTCTCTGGCTAAACTTTGTTACATCATGTGAGGTTAATAATTATTGGAGGTGTATGTTAATGTCAATGTTAAGATAATCCTACACATCACCCCAGGCCCAGACATACTTGGAAATCGTTCATAAGTCCAAATTTGCAGCCTCCTTCCTTACAAATCGAGAAGTCATAACCAAGTGTGCAGGCAGCATCCGTGCAGTTCAAGTCACTAACACTGGAGGTATCATTGTGATCGCCAGTGGCGTCTCTAAGGATACAAGATCCTGTAAGAAAGGATGAGAATATTAACTTGAGTCTTCAATTAACCTATTGTGGAATTTTTATTCATTTTAAACAGTGTACCCGTCCTGCTACTGTAACTTCATGTTCATTTTATAAAGAGAAAGATTACCAGTAGAAACAGTCACTGCCACATAAGTAATTCCAGTTATAAGGATGGCCAAAAGAGTGCCCTTTGGAATGGCTGACTGAGGATCCTGGGGGACAGAACAAAATATTTCTCAATGTTTTGTTGTGAATACATTAAAAACGCATGACAGTTTTTGCTCTATATTGAAAGAGCTCCATCTTGAAAAATTCACTGCTGACATGCACCCTTTCTAGGGTTTATATTAACAGTGGACTAATGAACAAAATGCTAAAATTTAGTTTTCGAGTGTACAGTTGTCACACCCTGACCATAGTTTGCTTTGTATGTTTCTATGTTTTGTTTGGTCAGGGTGTGATCTGAGTGGGCATTCTATGTTGGATGTCTTGTTTGTCTGTTTCTGTGTTTGGGCCTGATATGGTTCTCAATCAGAGGCAGGTGTTAGTCATTGTCTCTGATTGGGAGCCATATTTAGGTAGCCTGTTTTGTGTTGGGTTTTGTGGGTGATTGTTCCTGTCTTTGTGTTTGTTACACCAGATAGAGCTGTTTTCGGTTTTTCATGGTTTTTGTATATTGTTCTATTTTCATCCTTATTAAAGCTGTATCTAAATAACCACGCTGTGTTTTGGTCCGCCTCTCCTTCAACAGAAGAAAGCCGTGACAACAGTAGTGTTCCTTTAAAGGCCCAGTTAAGTCAAAAATGTGGTTTCCTGTGTTTCATATACATTACCACACTATGGAGGTTGAAATAATATTGTGAAAATAATGATAATACCCTTTTAGTGTAAGAGCTGTTTGAAAAGACCGCCTGAAATGTTTGCCTGTTTTGGTGTGATAGAGTTTTGGCCTGCCTGGTGATATCACCAGGCGGTAAATTAGTTATTTGACCAATAAGAAAGAGTTCCAAACCTCTGCCAATAATAGTGAGTTTTCAGTTTCCTCCTCCACACTCAGACCTAGGGTTACAACAGTGGTGTAAAGTACTTAAGTAAAAAATACTTTAAAGTACTACTTAAGTCATTTTTTGGGGTAGCTGTACTTTTACTTCACTACATTTCTAAAGACAATCATGTACTTTTTACTCCATACATTTTCTCTGACACCCAAAAGTACTGGTTACATTTTGAATTCTTAGCAGGATAGGACATTTTTTCAATTCACGCACTTATCAAGAGAACCTCCCTGGACATCTCTACTGCCGCTGATCTGGCGGACTCACTAAACACAAATGCTTAATTTGTATATTATGTCTGAGTGTTGGAGTGTGCCCCTGGCTGGGGCACTCCTGGTTTGCTTAATATAAATCATTTATTTGAAATGATTTATACTTTTACTTTTGACACTTGGGTACATTTTACCCATTTTATTTATTTTGAATATTTAAGTATATTTAAAAACCAAGTACCTTAGACTTTTACTCAAGTAGTATTTTACTGGGCGACTTTCACTTTTACGTGAGTCATTTTCTATTAACGTATTTTACATTTACTCAAGTATGACAATTGGGTACTTTTTCCACCACTGGGTTGCAAAACTACCGGACTTTTACTCAAGTAGTATTTTACTGGGCGACTTTCACTTTTACGTGAGTCATTTTCTATTAACGTATTTTACATTTACTCAAGTATGACAATTGGGTACTTTTTCCACCACTGGGTTGCAAAACTACCGGTAATTTATCAATGTTACCAGAATCTTCAGTAATTTTGGTAATTAAGAGAAAATAGATGGCAATCTATTGTAACTTTGGTCATTTATACTGGAATTAACTTAAAACAAATGTATTCACATATAGTATTATTTTTTGTATAAATCTGTGTCCATATTGTCCATGAGTTTCTAGTAGATAGACCATTTGGTCCAAGAGAAAATAGCCTAATTAATAAAAAAACATCTAAACAACAATTTTCAATTACTGTACCTCTGCAACTCATCCAACTATTTACTTTTCCCACAACTGCCACCTGTTTGAAGCCAAAACATTGACAAGAAAAACATTGGCATAGTAAAATAAATATAAAGGATATTAAATGCTGAAACCCTCATATCAAACACCAATAGTATTCACTAAGTTGATGGTTTATATTTAGGATCATGTTTTACAGCCTTGTCATTCTATTTCTCAAATTATCTTATTTAATTATTTCATATATTTTACATGTGATAAGTACAGAGAGAGAGCCAGAGATAATTGCAGACACGTGATAAGTTTAATAAAGTTTAAATTTAAAAAAAATAATCTACCCAAAAGGGCCACTAGAAGTATTTTGATAGATTACATAAAATCCTTGAAATATACCAAAATTCTGGTAAAGTTTCCAGTAAAATACCCTCCCTTTGCAACCCTACTCAGACCACTCACAGACAGTCTTTGCAAAATTCTTGGTTGAGAAATTGCTATCTGCTAAGAAGCTTTTTTTGTTTATTTTTTACCGTTTTAATTGAACACAATCACAGTAAGGTACTTCATTGTTACTGGGAAAGGATTTGATATTGATATAAAATGGCTGCATTGGACCTTTGAGAGAAGCCAAGGTCTTACTGTAAGGTCTCCTGAGATGTTGGCACCTGCCAGGATGCCTGTTGCAGCCGGAAAGAAAATGGCAAACATGGAAAAGAACGTCTCGCCGTCTCTGAAATCCGGTCCCATGTTCTCCATCATGATAGCCGCTTCGGATGAAAAAGAACACAACGTGAGAATTTCATCTTGATTCAATGGGGGCAGTCGTAAGCCATTAAATATAATGCTAGCCTGTGTGCCAGTCTGTTTCTGCACTCTTGCCAACTCCTTATGGAATTGTCCTGCCAAAGATGTTTTCCTTGAAAATTACAATTAGGTAGGCAAAAGCACAAACACATCTGAGATTAGATTAATGTAATGCATGCTCAACAGAAGGAGAATTACAATTTGGGATATGGAAATGAGTGCATAGTTGAACTATCAGACAAACCTTTGTAGCCAAAGAAGCCTTTGGGCTCTTTTGACTCCATGGTGATGACGGTTCCGATGAAATAGTTGAAGATGGCGGCCAAAAGAATGACCAACAACACAATCTGGGCCTGGAAGGGAATGTTTGGTCAGGAGTGGTACAGAGTTTTAACACGTTTATCTGCCAGAAGTTCCATAAAGTCACTACGGCAAGAGTCTAAAGTAAAGCAAGGTTTCTTTGTGTTACTATGTGTGACAGTGCATTGCTCTGTGGGTCTTACCTTCGCCTCCCACTCCATCCCTGCCACTGAGATGCCCAGAAGCAGGATGACAGTGAGGGTGCCCACTATACGGACGTCATTGAGCTCATCTGTCATCAGGGCATCTACATCCTGTCAATCAGGAAACAATCACCCAGGGCTGTTACTGTTGTTGCTATGTAAAATGTCAACATGGCACACAGCGATCCAATCAACGTTCACTATACAGGCATATCAAATGTTCCTTACATTAAGCATCTCAACGACAGTTTCAGCAAAGCCCACAACATACATGGCCACAGCCACAGCATTAGCAAAGGCGAAGATGAGACCAATGGAGCCGCCAAATTCAGGGCCCAAACTCCTTGATATGAGGTAATATGCTCCACCTAAAATAAGATGAAGAATTGAAGACGGGTTAGACCAGAAACATGCTATGGTTAGACCAGAATCACAATTCAAGCGTGTTAATGCTCAGCACACTATAACTGACTTTAAAGGTAATTTCCGATTGAGCTGACATTTTATGCGTTTATTGTGATTGTGATGTCCGCAAATGCTGGAACATTGCCTTTAAAATCCACAGTGTCGACAGCCAGGGGCGTCTGGCACCAGAAAAATCTGAGGGGGCACAAATACGTAAGGATGGCTGGGGGGGTGGTCTGAAACAGCTTTTTCCTGCAATCTAGAGCCATAAACATTATGCTTAGTTCTATATAAAAAAATAAGTATATTTTTCTGCATATCTAAGCATACCTCTTGAGCTGTCTGTATCCTCCTGACAGTAATTCTTTACAAAAACTAACTAAATATGCTTCTCACATCTCTGAGGAAATCTGGGTAAAAGATTGAAAGGAATGTGAGTCTTATTCAGTACGTTTAATTGCTTGCTTTCTAGAAAAAGAAGGTCTACCAACCTTGCCCGCTACTTTAACTTGATCGATAGGCTGCAATGCTTTTGGTAACTAGCTATGAGGTTGGGAGATTGGGAACCTATCTGGGTTACACTAAAAGGGCATTATCATTTTTTTCGACAAATCTGAGGGGGCACATGCCCTTCTGCACGGGCGTGACGCTTCTGTCGACAGTGCTCTACGGATTTAATCCCGGCATCATGAAGGATCCCAAAAACTTTACCAAATTAATACTCCTTACAATCTCTTCTAATACCTAATTTATATAATTCTGCTACAGGATCCTAATACATTGTTAATATATTAGCATTTCATCAGGAATAAAGCTTTCCCTTACCTCCTCGCACAAACCCATTGGTTGCTATGGCTGAGGTGGAGAGTCCAGTGATGGTGGTTACAACTGTTGCCATCAGAATAATAACACATGTCAGACCTGTTAAAAAAAGGTGAGCAAATTATCTTTTAGTAGATAACTTTCTCATCATGCTTACAGGTAAAATCGATTGGGACAAAGGCCTGTAGGAATTTGTTTTACCTGACCTGGAAAAACTCTGGACCCTAGTTATAGACCATGTTACTAGGCCCACTTGGTCAAAAAGCATAATAATAATATACCTCCAAGTATATCATTTTATGGTAACAAACTTTACAACAAGGGGTGTGTTTATTTTGTGTCACCTGGTGCCCCAGGTGGGTGGAGATTTCACTTTAAGACCAATGGAATGGTCTAAAATGAACAAACCCTGAAAGCGGTTTGGGTGATGCAAAACTAACACGCCCAATGCTCAAGCAATACTATGAGGTTTGAAACCTTAAATATTTTGGTCTGGATTGAACATGAGTCATCACCTACGTACCAATGCCTGCCTGTCCCACGATCCATGACATGCGAATAAAGAGCATCACACCCCAGATGTTCAACATGCAACGTATCTGAAAACACAGACACACAGGTGACAACATTCATGTTACCAACACATACTTCTATAGTGGGGGGAAACCATTCATTTGAAAGCTTGTTTTTAGATTTGTGTTGGATGTCTTTGAAATGATTTACATTGATGTGAAATTCAATGATTCATCACAGAGCAATAAGGAGCACATGGTAGAGTTTGAATAGTTCTAAAAGAAAAAAACGGGATGTTTGGGCCAGAGAAAACAAAATGTTTAGTTCCCAGATCCAGTTCTGGTCCAGATCCAGTACTAACCAGGACACCTTTGACCCAGCCAAACTTGATGGTGCCTCCCTTTGCTTGTTCCTTTGTTCCTTCTTTGGCTGCAGCCTCCTCAGCAAGAGTAGACTCCTCCCCAATAGGAAAGCCATCCTCATCCAATGTCTCCTGAAAAATACCACACATAACAAATGCTGACAAACATTAATGGCTAGATTCAATCCGATCGCCTATGATCATATTAAAGGCAACGTTTCCGAGTCTGCGTTCGCTTCATATGTGACCCGAAGGCAGAAATGCCTTCTCAAACATGTGAACTTTCATGTGCCTTCATAACAAACTTGTATGCCATCTGTAAACACAATTGTTAAATTACGAGCCTTGTTGGTTAAGCCACAGAAAAGGTTTGCAACCTTCCCACGAGCCATGATTGGCTAAGATATTGTGTGGCCTGGACATACCGAGAAATTAGTTCAGATTGATCTGCCATAGAAGGCTTCTGTCTATTATTTTGAGCTCGTCAGTGTTGGTAATCCTGTCGAACGTGGCTTTTAATTTTTTTGATTGTGTTGTGGACCTGCATAAGTATTGCTCTCCACTTTCTGGAGGATCACGTTTTGAAATCAATGGAATTAGAGTATAATAGTTAAATAGATGGAGAAAACACCTGTCTTCAATTACATCTTCAAACTAACGGAAACCGTGGTATGGCATTCTTGACAGGGAGATGCGTCCATCATGCATGATGATGTATACACTTAAGATAGTCTAGCGTTAGCTAGCTACATTTTCAGATATTACACATTTCAAATTTTGACAGAAAGTGGTTTCATTTCAAGCTGTGTTCATTGTTGCTTAACTAGCTAACGTTAGCTGTCTGGCTCGTTAGCTAACGTTACGTGAAGTGTGTGATCTTAAACATTTTTTTTTACCTAGGTAGGTTCATTGTTTACCCAGCTAGCTAAATACAAGTCCTAAGATAAAGTGTACGGTTAGCTAGCTAGTAAATGTTAACTGGCTGGCTCGTTAGCTAACATTACTTGTGTGTGAACTTACACTTTGTTTACCTAGCTAGGTTCATTGTTTACCTAGTTAGCTATATGTCTTAAGTTAAAGTGTACTGTTAGCTAAAGTTAGCTGGCTGGCTTGTTAGCAAACGTTACATGACGTGTGTACAACACCCGTTGAATATGGCCGGTGTCAGTAAACATCTGCAAAAAAGCCTAATGAAATTGTTGCCAGCAGAGCTGGTTAGGCTGTTTTCATGTTATCCATAAGTAAACAAATCATCGGCCAGAGCGTCAAGTGTGCGCTACGAGAGCGAAACAAGTTGGGTGGAGCTAAAGCTTAAGATGGTGTGAACGATGCTGAATGGGTGTAGACCTAGATACCAAAACATTCAAAGGCCAATTTCTCAAAAGTGAGTTTACAAGTTAATCAACTTTCAAAGCAGAATTACTCTCCCATTTTTCCTCAAATGTAGTGTACGATGTACCATTTTGTAGCTCTGAGTCTCTACTTTTATCCAATGTAGAAAACACAATTTCAAATGTTGCTACATAAGACTGAATCCAGGTGTTGAGTTATGTCGACTCAATTGGAAATTACCTTTAACCCTAAAAGCGGCAACATATTTTTTGCTATAATGTGGATCTTCTGATGAACTGAAAATCGGAAGTTCAAACAATAACAAAGGGCCACCCCGTCACTGTTTTGGTTAACAGCTGAGGGATGGGGCTGGAGAAATGTGACTAATCCCTTTCAAATTCATAGACAGAGCTATGAATGAAAGGACTGACCATGAATGCTTTCAGAATAATAGTTGTAACCATGTTTTGCATTGTCTGCATTATTTACAAACAATGGCGTAACACAAGCTTATATTTTGGGTTCTGATGGGGTATGACAGTTGAACTAAGGTCATGAGGCATTCCTAAATTATATTCTTCAAGAATAATTGGGTATATCACTCATTTAAGGGAGTGGCTCTATGACTGGATTATCTGGAGTTCTTTCTGATAGCTAAACAACCTTTCCTTCTGTGCATGTGCTAGTTCGGCAGCCTAGAGATGGAATAGGCCACTCGGTCGAATTTCAATTATGTACTATCTATCAAATCATTCTGTGTTGCATGATCACTGAGAAGCAAAATAAAAGTTGCATGTTATCTATGGTTAAAACTCAGATTGTTTTGCCCCAATGCAATGTGTAGACAGGGCTCCCGAGTGGTGCAGCGGTCTAAGGCACTGCATCTCAGTGCTAGGGCCGTCACTACAGACCCTGGTTTGATTCCAGGCTGTGTCACAACCGGCTGTGATTGAGAATCCCATAGGATGGCGCACAATTGGCCAGCGTTAAGAATTTGTTCTTAACTGACTTGCTTAGTTAAATAAAGGTTAAATAAAATTGTAAAATAAAAATGTTACATGATGTCATGTAGGCTAAATGCATTTGTCTGACGTCTGCTTATGTTTGTGCTACTGCAATATCCTTAGTTACAACAGACAGAAAAGGTTGCATCTACATATTGATCATGTAGTCCTATATTAGCCTAAAAAAAACATTACCGTTCAAAAGTTTGGGGTCACTTAGAAATGTCCTTGTTTTTGAAAGAAAAGCAAATTTTTTGCCCATTATAATAAACATATAATTGATCAGAAATACAGTGTAGACGTTGTTAATGTTGTAAATGACTATTGTAGCTGGACTATGGAATATCTACATAGGCATACAGAGGTCCATTATCAGCAATCATCACTCCTGTGTTCCAATGGCATGTTGTGTTAGCTAATCGAAGTTTATCATTCTAAAAGGCAAATTGATAATGAGAAAATGTCACGTTCTGACCTTAGTTCTTTTGTTATGTCTTTGTTTTAGTATGGTCAGGGCGTGAGTTGGGTGGGTTGTCTATGTTCGTTTTTCTATGTTGTGTTTTGTGTTTGGCCTGGTATGGTTCTCAATCAGAGGCAGGTGTCGTTAGTTGTCTCTGATTGAGAATCATACTTAGGTAGCCTTTTCCCACATGTGTTTCGTGGGTGATTGTTTCCGTTTCAGTGTTTGTCCCATCCGGGACTGGTTTCGGTTTTCATTTTGATTATCTTGCTTTTTTGTATTTTCGTATTCATTCCTATTAACATACATGATGGATACATACCACGCTGCACATTGGTCCTCCGATCCTTCCTACTACTCCTCCCCGTTACAGAAAACCTTTTTGCAATTATGTTAGCACAGCTGAAAACTGTTCTTCTGATTAAAGAAACAATAACACTGGCCTTCTTTAGACTAGTTGAGTATCTGGAGCATCAGCATTTGTGGGTTCGATTACAGGCTCAAAATAGCCAGAAACAAAGATCTGTCTTATGAGACTTGTCAGTTTATTCTTGTTCTGAGAAATGAAGGCTATTCCATGCGAGAAATTGCCAATAAACTGAAGATGTCATACAACTCGGTATACTACTCCCTTCAAAGAACAGCGCAAACTGGCTCTAACCAGAATAGAAAGAGGAGTGGGAGGCCCCGGTGCACAACTGAGCAAGAGGACAAGTACATTAGAATGTCTAGTATGAGAAACAGACGCCTCACATGTCCTCAACTGGCAGCTTCATTAAATAGTACCCGCAAAACACCAGTGTCGACGTCAACAGTGAAGAGGCGACTCCGGGATGCTGGCCTTCTAGGCAGAGATGCAAGAAAAAGCTGTATCTCAGACTGGACAATAAAAATAAAAGATTAAGGTGTGTCCTCCCACTCCCACTCCACCGGGGCCTCCCACTCCTCTTTCTATAATTACAAAAGGGTTTTCTAATGTTCAATTAGCCTTTTAACATGATAAACCTGGATTAGCTAACACAACGTGCCATTGGAACACAGGAGTGATGGTTGATAATAATGGGCCTCTGTACTCCTATGTAGATATTCTATTAAAAATAAGCCATTTCCCACTACAATAGTCATTTACAATACAACATTAACAATGTCTACACTGTATTTCTAATCAATTTGATGTTAATGGACAAAAAAATTGGCTTTTCTTTCAAAAACAAGGACATTTCTAAGTGACCCCAAACTTTTGAACGGTAGCCTGTTCAAATCGTCGCAGGGAACGGAGGGTGGAATGGGGCGGTTCGATCTGGTCTCCTTGCCTCAACCTTAATATAAGAGTCTAAAAATGGGTATAGCAATTGCAGTTCGCCCCTTTAAAGTACAATTCAGTTCCATTTGTGCAATACAATGCAATATTCAAATTCAACTTCCGTTGGCACTAATATCACTCTATATCACGCTTTCCTATGGAGATGAAACCTTTGACATGCAGGTATGCATGTACAGTTGAAGTCGGAAGTTTACATAGACCTTAACCAAATAAGGATCACCACTTTATTTTAAGAAAATATATTTTGTGAAATGTCAGAATTATAGTAGAGAAAATTATTTATTTCAGCTTTTACTTCTTTCATAACATTCCCAGTGGGTCAGAAGTTTACATACACTCAATTAGTATTTGGTAGCATTGCCTTTAAATTGTTTAACTTGGGTCAAATATTTTTTGGTAGCCTTCCACAAGCTTCCGACAATAAGTTGGGTGAATTTTGGCCCATTCCTCCTGACAGAGCTGGTGTAACTGAGACAGGTTTGTAGGCCTCCTTGCTCACACACACTTTTTCAGTTCTGCCCACAGATTTTCTATAAGATTGAGGTCAGGGCTTTGTGATGGCCACTCCAATACCTTGACTTCTTTGTACTTAAGCCATTTTGCCACGACTTTGTAAGTATGCTTGGGGTCATTGTCCATTTGGAAGACCCATTTGGGACCTAGCTTTAACTTCCCGACTGATGTCTTGAGATGTTGCTTCAATATATCCACAAATGTTTTTCTTTCCTCGTGATGCCATCTATTTTGTGAAGTGCACCAGTCCCTCCTGCAGCAAAGCACCCCCACAGCATGATGCTGCCACCCCCGTGCTTCATGGTTGGGGTGATGTTCTTCGGCTTGCAAGCCTCCCCCTTTTTCCTCCAAACATAACAATGGTCATTGTGGTCAAACAGTTCTATTTTTGTTTCATGAGGCCAGAGAACATTTCTCCAAAAAGTACGATATAGGACTTGTTTTATGTCGATATAGGACTCGTTTAACTGTGGATATAGGTACTTCTGAACCTGTTTTCTCCAGCATCATCACAAGTTCTTTTGCTATTGTTCTGAAATTGATTTGCACTTTTCACACCCAAGTACGTTCATCTCTAGGAGACAGAACGCGTCTCCTTCCTGAGTGGTATGACGGCTGCGTGGTCCCATGGTGATTATACTTGCGTACTATAGTTTATCCAGATGAATGTGGTACCTTCAGATGTTTGGAAATTGCTCCCAAGGATGAACCAGACTTGTGGAGGTCTAAAAAACTGTTTTCTGAGGTCTTGGCTGATTTCTTTTGATTTTCCCATGATGTCAAGCAAAGAGGCACTGGGTTTGAAGGTAGGCCTTGAAAAAAAAAAATTACTTGTGTCATTCACAAAGTAGATGTCCTATCCGACTTGCCAAAACTATAGTTTGTTAACAAGAAATTTGAGGAGTGGTTGAAAAACGAGTTTTAATGACTCCAACCTAAGTGTATGTAAACTTCCGACTTCTACTGTATACATAAACATTATGCAATATCTAGATTATTAGATATAGAAGGCCTAGAACCTGTGGTTTGAATAGATGTTACAATATTTCGGCCTGTGGGCTGGACTGATGTATCTACTCTGTCCTCCATTACTAGTGACCTGCCCCCATGAGAGGCATGTGAGTGATCCAACAGGATAGCGTGGCTATAAAGTGTTAGAGACCAGAGACTGGGACACTGGACCATTGAGTATAGGGAAGGGAGAGAGAACCACGGCAGCATTGTTTGTTGGTGGCTGCAAAGGCTGTCAGTTGCCAAGAGTAGCCGGTGATCAGGATTTGGGCATGGTCAGAGAGAGCATTGTCTGAACAAAATGTGTGGGTCATGCCCCTGATGTCACGCTGTCCATTCAAAGGACTGCAAAGGAGAAGAAATGTCCCTGTGGAAGGGAATGCTGTGATTGTGACAGACGAGGTCACTTCAGCTTAGCATAGACACTGGCAGTTGTGATACAGCATCAATGGACTGGCCATAGGGCGTTCTGGCAAATTTCTAAATGTTGATTTTTTAGTGCAGAATGACTATTATTTGGGTAATAACGAGGGGCCTCATGGAAAACAATGGGCCGGGCTGGGGGCCTCTAAGGAAAAAAATGGGCCAGTGTGTTATAAATGCACAGGTTGATTTTAGGTCCCAGTCTGTTCCTGTGGTACAGTGTCACTAGGGCTGAATGTAACAGTATAACTTTAGACCGTCCCCTCGCCCATACCCGGGCGCAAACCAGGGACCCTCTGCACACATCAACAACAGTCACCCACGAAGCGTCGTTACCCATCGCTCCACAAAAGCCGCGGCCCTTGCAGAGCAAGGGGAACTACTACTTCAAGGTCTCAGAGCAAGTGACGTCACCGATTGAAACGCTATTTAGCGCGCACCGCTAACTAAGCTAGCCGTTTCACATCCGTTACATAAGGATGAACTATAGATTTACATGCAGTGCTTTCAGAAAGTATTCATACCCCTTGACCTATTCCACATTTTGTTGTGTTACACCCTGAATTTTTCTCACCCATCTACACAATATACCCCTTTTTTATACACTTGGCACCAATATAGGCTATCTCGAGGCGTGCGCTATCAATCCCCACCTGTTGGTAAATAGCGATGTAGTGGCGCGTCAAAACAGAAGGTGGTAGCAGGTTACATACCTTGTCAAGCTCATCGTGTAGCTCCGAAAGAGTTGGTCGTATCAACTTATCTCCAAGAGGCGCTTCTGTTTGTCGGTAGAAATCGATGTTTGGGACAGCATCAATTGTGTTATGGCCAAATGTTCGCATATAATACGTATTTGAGTGGGTATCTGAAATGTTAGTATGACCGCTTGCGGACGAACGATGGCTGCCCGTGCTCCTGACAGTGTCACCATTCTGAGCCACATCAGATGCATCCGTCCCTATTCCACCTGAATCAAGAAACTTGACTACGCTAAATCTCCCTTTGGACTCCTCTCCACCTGCCGACCCCTTACTACCAGTCGTACCCGTAGTTCCATCAGTCCCTCCCGACGTGCGCTCTCCAGATGTGACGGGTCCTAACTCCGTTACCTCTGTCACCTGAAACCTGCTTTGACCTGAACCCGCTGTCTTGAGAGCTGGTTTCTGACCTGAAGGTGATGACATGTCCACTGAGTAGTTATCACTGTATAATCAGATGTATTGCAGAAAATTGTTTTGAAAAGGACCATTTAAATTCATTCCTTCAGCAAGGTATGCATCAGTACTCAAGCCAAAGCTGCGCCCTGAGCATCTATCTACCCGATCCACTCTCTCCTGTTCTGGACCCCAACAGTGATGCCTCGAGTGTGGGTCGAATGTTCTGAGAAATTAGCAACTCTGAGTACGTCACTCGCCAACACAAGGTCTAGAGGTCGCAGGGCAGCGTCAAGGAGCAAACATGCAAATTTGTCCATGCGCTTTTTGTGTGCGCTTTTCAACCGCAGACAACCCACTAAGATTATTAGCTTTGAATGTATGTGAAATTAATATTTTATTGTCATGTATAGTTGTTCATTCACAGATCTCTAAAGTCAGGCAACTATTTCACTAGTGATTTCAATAGAAAACAAGTGCTACATTGTAAACCTTACTATAACTCCCTAACCCATTAAATAAATTGAGTCATGCCTACTCAAACATCTCCAACTGTCTGTAAAAACCAAATCATATAAGTGGTACTCACT
Source organism: Oncorhynchus kisutch (assembly GCF_002021735.2). Classification (NCBI taxonomy): domain Eukaryota; kingdom Metazoa; phylum Chordata; class Actinopteri; order Salmoniformes; family Salmonidae; genus Oncorhynchus; species Oncorhynchus kisutch. The sequence goes on from NC_034176.2 coordinate 49,909,889, forward strand.
CAGATGTCAATAAAACATGTTAACACTTAGTTTTTTTGTGAGGAATGTTAACAAATATAAGGTCATTGAGTAACTATAACTTTATTTATCTTTGTTCTGCTAATCTAAAATTAACACTTTTGCAAGTTAGGATTATTTAATAGTTTAATGTCAATTTAACATTTATTCAATTATTATTATAATTATTATTATATTGTTTTACGTCTTTATCATTATAAGTAAAGTAATAGTTAGACACATTGATATTTGAGTAAAACACACTTGATTTATTTTTGTTGTGCTGATAAGCAAATTATGAATACTTAATAATTGTATGTTCTTGCAACAACTTCCCTCGTTTTAAAATAGAGGACTGTGGGTAATTACATTTTTTGGACTTTGATACTTTTACTCAATGTTGTATGCATGTTTGAAGAAAGATAACTATATTTTTAAAATAGTATTTAACAGTTTGTTGCGCTATGAGGTGTAATGGATCATGATGAACAGATATCAAAACCGTTGGGCAAATTGACGTTCAATAATGAAACAGACAAGCCATTCCCAGACAGACAAGCCATTCCCACTATCCTACTATTGCAGGATCCTACAATGCTTACAGCTCTACCTGTAATTACTGCTTGAGGAGTGAGCACTGTGCTCATCAATGCCTGCAAGGTGGGTTAAAATTACAAATTGTCAAATACATAAAACAATGTTAAACATTAAGACACGGCCACTGAAAAATACTACTCACAAATGCTTACTTGACTTCTTCACAAATTTACAATACTTGAAAAAAATTAGCAATGAAGGTTAATAATTTAAGTAGAAGGGACCCTAAATGTGTATGTTTTAGACAACAAATATTAATGTTCAAGTAACTTCAATCATTATAATTCAGAATACATAATGAAAATTAGTGTACAAAAGTTCATAAAACAAAAAAGTGATGTAATTACAACTTAAAAAAAGATAACCATAAGGAATATTTTGAGTTGAGTTGCTCGATTGGTTCTAGGCAATCGCTTTCCACAAACATTTTTAGTTAGCAGAACTAATGTGTAGACAGATATGCATAGTATTTATTTTATTTATGTAGAATTATTGAGTTAAATAAAAAGTTCATAGTTCATGACCTCCGTTCAATAATTATGAGTTATACTCAATAAAAACAAAGGTATCTTACAAGCCCCACACTCTCAAATACTCATGCATTCATATTCAGACCCTAGTCAATGGAACACAATGTTGTCAGTACTGCAACCACATTAGCATAGTGAACAACAACAGTCTTTCACTGTCTAGTACTTGATGATTGTGAATAGAAAAGCTCTCCATACAATGATTCTATAAAACAAAAGTAAGGACTCTATTTTTATTTAGCCAACTGAAAAATAAAGTAAGGGGGAAGATGACTGTGTAGGCTAATACTATTGTAATAACAATGCAAGTCGATCATTGCAGGTAAATTGATTGAAAATCCGCCATCATGTTTCTGGAACAAACAAAGAGGGCAGTGTCCATTTAAGAATTGTATTAATGTTTCAATATTTTAACAATTCAGTATTATAATGTTTCAATCAATTGCTTGTAAGAATAGCTTTGAGTTGTCCTCAATTTACTTTTACTTACTAAAATAAATGTTCTGTTTCTGAAGCTGAACTCTGGACATTATATCCCTTTGCATCATACATCAATTTAGAAGAAAAAAAATTAAGTGAAAAGTGATGCCTCTTAGCAAGTGTGTCTGTCCATCAAGTCCACAATGGCACAGTACCAGTATTTGTCTATACTAGATACCACCATGTCCAACCCTCTGAGTGAACAATGTGGCAGCTCAGACAATTTCAATCATGGTCAGAAGTGTAGAAATGCTTTGTGGAAGCGACCCCAGAAGTATCATCATGACAATTTAGGTTGCTGTCTGTAGTCCTGAAATTCACAATACATGTTTTTGAGGTGAGAAGGACTGCTTTGCAGGACTGCATGGTTGGTTAAGTTGTGACAATAGATGTACATCGCCTCCTACTGTGACCAACAAAGTGGTTGCTTACTGCCACCTAATGGATGAACATGTACAAGACTGACGGAACCCAAGCAGTCTGACAGGATACTCTTATAAGGGTTGGTATTCACGATAAGGATCTGTATAATTACCTTTAGACACATATTCAATTCTGCAACCACAAAGAGCTCATTACATAAGAGTAAACTATTTCGAGCTGTAAGATGTTTAAAGAAAAGAACATCGGGGAATGACATTTCCTTACATATTTATTGAAGGAATATCTGACTCCATTCCAAACGTTCCCCTGTTCTCTTAGGGATGATGGTACAGTTGGCGAGCTATGACCACTGAACTGTTTTACCTGGAAAAGTGAGAGGTGTTTTGAGCCTCAAGGCCTGTCTGTGTTGCACTGAATGCAGAGGGCTCTAATACCCCACCACTGTCCTGGCCATGACACAGATGCACGCAACCCTTGAAACACAGGCTTTCCTCCTGTGGCCCATGAGGAAACTCAGCCAGTGCCTCATTCTGCTCAGGGAGGGATAAACAATATATAGAATAACTTCATTTTCCCCAGAGGAAACTGTTTACCGTATACTCCTGTCTGCTACGCACATATCCATAAAAAATATATTTTTAAAGAAAAAATACATCCTACTCAATATTTTTAAAGATAGAGTTAAATAATGACTTCGCAACACTTAATTATATGCTCTGTGAGAATAACGTCAGGAAGTCCGATACTAAGTTTAACATGTATTTTAATATAATATTTTAGGTTACAAAAAAATAATATATAATTTTACAAATTGTGACATTTGAACTTCTTACCTTTCACAATGTATGGAATTTCAATAAAGAACTATGTGTTTTTTATTATGGAGAGGAGATGCCTCTCAAAATGATGGCCTCAGCCTAAGCGAGAGTCTCTGGTTCTTCACATCTTGATTCCATTGCATTACATAGAGTTTAGGGATCATTGGATGTTTACTGGAGAACTCTGGGGCATGTGAAAATAAATCAATTAGAAAAATATATAATAACATTGTTATGAGAATGCCTCGCACAGCAAATTTCTCATTATCACACATTTAGTTTTGTACTGAGAGTGCTCTACTTTTGAAAACTTTAAATAAAAATGGTGATGTTTGAGCTTATGGGTTTATAATATATTTGATTGTAAACTCAGCAAAAAAATAAACGTCCTCTCACTGTCAACTGCGTTTATTTTCAGCAAACTTAACGTGTAAATATTTGTATGAACATAACAAGATTCAACAAATGAGACAAACTGAACAAGTTCCACAGACATGTGACTAACAGAAATTGAATAATGTCTCCCTGAACAAAGGTGGGGTTAAAATCAAAAGTAACAGTCAATATCTGGTGTGGTCACCATCTGCATTAAGTACTGCAGTGCATCTCCTCCTCATGGACTGCTCCAGATTTGCCAGTTCTTGCTATGAGATGTTACCCCACTCTTCTACCAAGGCACCTGCAAGTTCCCAGACATTTCTGGGGGGAATGACCCGAGCCCTCACCCTCCGATCCAACAGGTCCCAGATGTGCTCAATAGGATTGAGATCCGGGCTCTTCGCTGGCCATGGCAGAACACTGACATTCCTGTCTTGCAGGAAATCACGCACAGAACGAGCAGAATGGTTGGTGGCATTGTCGTGCTGGAGGATCATGTCAGGATGAGCATGCAGGAAGGGTATCACATGAGGGAGGAGGATGTCTTCCCTGTAATGACAACAAGCTCAGTCCGAGGATGCTGTGACACACCGCCCCAGACCATAACGGACCCTCCACCTCCAAATCGATTCTGTTCCAGAGTACAGGCCTCGGCGTAACGCTCATTCCTTCAACGATAAATGCAAATCCAACCATCTCCCCTGGTGAGACAAAACCGTGACTCATCAGAGAAGAGCACTTTTTGCCAGTCCTGTCTGATCCAGTGACAGGTGGTTTATGCCCACAGGCGACATTGTTGCCGGTGATGTCTGGTGAGGACCTGCCTTATAACAGTCCTACAAGCCCTCAGTCCAGCCTCTCTCAACTTATTGCGGACAGTCTGAGCACTGATGGAGGGATTGTGCATTCCTTGTGTAACTCGGGCAGTTGTGGTTGCCTTCCTGTACCTGTCCCGCAGGTGTGATGTTTGGATGTACCGATCCTGTGAAGGTGTTGTTACATGTGGTCTGCCACTGCGAGGATGATCAGCTGTCCGTCCCATCTCCCTATAGCGCTGTCTTAGGCATCTCACAGTATGGACATTGCAATTTATTGCCCTGGCCACATCTGCAGTCCTCATGCCTCCTTGCAGCATGCCTAAGGCACATTCACGCAGATGAGCAGGGACCCTGGGCATCTTTCTTTTGGTGTTTTTCAGAGTCAGTAGAAAGGCCTCTTTAGTGTCCTAAGTTTTCATAACTGTGACCTTAATTGCCTACCGTCTGTAAGCTGTTCCACAGGTGCATGTTCATTAATTGTTTATGGTTCATTGAACAAGCATGGGAAAATGTGTGATATGCACACCTCTTGGAGGAGGGAATGCAACACTCTGCTACACTCAACTCCCCGTGGAGTGAAAGAGGTATGTGACTGCAGGTGTGGGTAAGGATGACTAAGGCAGAATATATTACCATTTACAGGGAATTAATTTTCTTAACATGGTAATTTGGGGAAAAGGGGCTGGACGGAACCAAAGCAAAGAAAGTTAAAGTTAAGGGCCCTATCCTTCCCACAACTTACCTAATTCGCACTAAGCAAAATACAGGGGATGGTCCACCCAGGTCTTACCTAGTGTGCATAGACATAGTACATACTACGGCTATATGTATGCCCGCAGGCCTCTTGCCTAAGCACTGCCACGGTGCCTTCCCCTTCCCCCCTGGGAACAAATGAAGCGGAATAATACCAATTTAATGTGGACAATTTCACTAATCAAAAACACAGTCCTAGGGCATACACAAACGTCAGCTGGACCGGCTACAAAATACTTTACAAAAATATACATACCAACAACAAAACACAGGACATACCAAGAAGCTCTCTCTGAGCAACAACTAATACAGGACATACCCAGATGCTCTATCTGAAGAACAAACAATACAGGACATACCCAGAAGCGCTCTCCCCTAACAAAAGAACACTGGCTTATATCCAGCTGCAGAAGGAGTTTGTAATTGCCGACAGCTGTATCCCTAACGAGAGGGCGGGATCAGACCTCCAATCGCCGATGGGTCCGACCAATCAGCTGCTTCGAATCCAGGAAGCCATTTCCTGAAATACACATACATATACACAAACAAACCCAAAACACAGAAACTGGGGAATGTAACACAGTGTTTGAACCCTTAACAATGAAGATCTGTGAAGTTATTTTGTGATTTTTACTAATTATCTTTGAAAGACAGGGTCCTGAAAAAGGGATGTTTCTTCTTTTGCTGAGTTTACATGTCTCAAGTCATCTCAAGACACATTTTAAAGACATGTCTTGAGACACAGCCTGTCTCAAGACACTCAATGCCATGTTTTGAGACATTTTATGTGTGTCTTCAAGACATGTGTCAAGACACTAAATGTGAAATAGTGCTGTGTCTTGAGACATTTTCTGTATGTCTTCAAGACATGCAATGTAATGTGAAATTAAGGCTAGGTCAGACATGTTGTTTAATAATTTATTTCACAGTATTTAACTGGGAGTGGCTCCTAATCTCGGACCGAACCTTTAGTTATTAAAATTTTTTCTTGCAGTAGTTTTTCTCATGCTGAAACTGGATTAGATACATAGTTAAATGCCATGGTTATTCGCAATGTTACAAAGCAGAAAACAACAACCATAACATCAATAGCCACTACAATGTTAAAACATGATTTTGTCATGAGTTCAGTACCATTTGCTTGATTTTGTGTACCCATGACTATTGCGTAGCATGTTAGCGATGTTAATCAGAAAGCATTAGCTAGCTTGCTAGCCTAGCAAGCTCTAGACCAATGGAAACTAATGTAAATCTGCTGGCTAACGTTACTAGCTAGATGATCAGTGGTGAAAGTGAAGACCCTCTGAGATTCAAGGCTCTAAGTTAAAAAATACTGTTTGATGAGCAAGCTAAGTTAGCTAGCAATGTTCACCAGTTATCAAAGAGAATGCTAGCTAGTTTTGCATGCATGGCAGTGTTGTCAAAGATGGTAAAGTTAGACCGTCTCATGTGTTGTGTCAACTAACTACATTACAACCAGGACGGACTGTTTTATGGGACTCAAAAACGCAGGCACATACACAGATGCAGCTCTCATGCAATGCAATGATCTTTAATTAGCTGTAGTTAATAACAGTACACATACAGTGCCTTGCGAAAGTATTCGGCCCCCTTGAACTTTGCGACCTTTTGCCACATTTCAGGCTTCAAACATAAAGATATAAAACTGTATTTTTTTGTGAAGAATCAACAACAAGTGGGACACAATCATGAAGTGGAACGACATTTATTGGATATTTCAAACTTTTTTAACAAATCAAAAACAAAAAAATTGGGCGTGCAAAATTATTCAGCCCCTTAAGTTAATACTTTGTAGCGCCACCTTTTGCTGCGATTACAGCTGTAAGTCGCTTGGGGTATGTCTCTATCAGTTTTGCACATCGAGAGACTGAAATTCTTTCCGATTCCTGCTTGCAAAACTGCTCGAGCTCAGTGAGGTTGGATGGAGAGCATTTGTGAACAGCAGTTTTCTGTTCTTTCCACAGATTCTCGATTGGATTCATCTCCAGCCTGCCAGCACAAACAAATGCGAACCCCTGTGCGCTTCTGCAGGGAAAAAAACATTATAAAAGGGATTGCCCCATTAACCCTTATTTTCCTATATGAACAATGTGACACTTCAGGACATGCTGGAGTTTGTAAAATGATCAAAGAGAGCATAATGTGCAGGTGTAGGCTTAACACTAGGTCAATAGCTGCAACAAGTCAAAGGTGCACTAAAAGTAATTGAACCCAGAAATAAAGTGTGCAGAAATTGATTTCGCCTCCATCCATGGAAGACGGAAATCCTGTCAAAGTAAGGGCTGATTTCAAGGTTTTACTGCTAACCTACAAAGCATTACATGGGCTTGCTCCTACCTATCTCTCTGATTTGGTCCTGCCGTACATACCTACACGTACGCTACGGTCACAAGACGCAGGCCTCCTAATTGTGCCTAGAATTTCTAAGCAAACAGCTGGAGGCAGGGTTGAGTCACTGATGTGATCATCCTGTCTGGGTTGGCGCCCCCCCCCCCCCTTTGGTTGTGCCGTGGCGGAGATCTTTGTGGGCTATACTCAGCCTTGTCTCAGGATGGTAAGTTGATGGTTGAAGATATCTCTCTAGTGGTGTGGGGGCTGTGCTTTGGCAAAGTGGGTGGGGTTATATCCTTCCTGTTTGGCCCTGTCCGGGGGTGTCCTCGGATGGGGCCACAGTGTCTCCTGACCCCTCCTGTCTCAGCCTCCAGTATTTATATTGCAGTAGTTTATGTGTCGGGGGGCTGGGGTCAGTTTGTTATATCTGGAGTACTTCTCCTGTCCTATTCGGTGTCCTGTGTGAATTTAAATGTGCTCTCTCTAATTCTCTCTTTCTCTCTTTCTTTCTCTCTCTTGAAGGACCTGAGCCCTTGGACCATGCCTCAAGACTACCTGACATGATGAATCCTTGCTGTCCCCAGTCCACCCGGCCGTGCTGCTGCTCCAGTTTCAACTGTTCTGCCTTATTATTATTGGACCATGCTGGTCATTTATGAACATTTGAACATCTTGGCCATGTTCTGTTATAATCTCCACCCGGCACAGCCAGAAGAGGACTGGCCACCCCACATAGCCTGGTTCCTCTCTAGGTTTCTTCCTAGGATTTGGCCTTTCTAGGGAGTTTTTCCTAGCCACCGTGCTTCTACACCTGCATTGCTTGCTGTTTGGGGTTTTAGGCTGGGTTTCTGTACAGCACTTTGAGATATCAGCTGATGTACGAAGGGCTATATAAATACATTTGATTTGATTTGATTTGAAATCTACTTCAGAATAGAATTGTTCTCGGCACGACACAAAGTAGGTAACCAAAGAACCTCTAGGCCTTAATCTTGTTATTGCCACATTTATGGCTTTATGGATGTTTTCCCTCTGGGTGTGGTCTTGAGCCAAACGGGATCCTCAAAACAGACAGAAATGTTATCCAGAAATTACCTAATTGGACAGAAAGGGGCACACCCCAACACCCATGAGCAAAAGCATGTTATACTGTAAGGATTTCTATGGTTTCGTTAGATAGAAATATATTGAGGAATGTTATCTTAAGCTATATGTACAGTATATGAACCAGAGATGTAATATTTCTCTCATGTTCTCTGTCTTTATTTGAGTCTTGGTCTCGATACACAGGGTCTGGTCTGGGTGTTGATTGTTCTGGTATTGATTTGGATATGAATCATGCCCAAAAACATTCATGCCCAAATTTGACAAATTCCATACTGTACATGATAGCTCCTGATGTTTACTCTAGCCAACTAGACATGTTTTTCTACTTGCTGTATGTTCAAAAAGGTTGCCCAATTACTACCAAATGCAGGGTAAAGGATGGACAGAAATGTTTTCTTAAGTCTATGAATCTGTCACACAACCATGACAGTAGTGAGGTGAGTTGTAGGTTATGAATGGAGCGTATTGTGTTGCTGTGTTTCAGTCTGATAACAACATTGTTTGGATGATTCATGTTACACAGAATTAGGTTCCCTGTAATTTAAAATCTTTCTCAGATGACCAAAAACTGTTATGCTTGTGTATCCCGTACCAGTATTTTATTATGTAATGACTGAACTTAAAATGCAATGTTTTTATGCTCCCAGAAACACAAGCCCCCCCCAAAAAGCAGCTCACCTCAGAGGAGAAGCAGGAGGCCATCACCATCCTTAATATTCATGGCAGCAAAAAGCTTTTGCAGAAACGGATATTCAACGACACCTGGAAAATGTTAATATTCAAAGATCTTCACTATCTTCAGGGAAGAGCCAAACCATCAAATAACGCATCCACCCTGATAGAGGAAATGAAAAAACTTTCAGGTAAGTACAGTTATCTCTTTTGTCCCTTGAGAATTGTTGCTGTAATTCACAGATCACACTAAGGTGTTACATGCTAAATGTACATTTTTAAATATTGGTGGGTTCTGAGAATATGAAATGTTACTAAGGAGTGCTAAAGTTGAGGGTCTACACCAGAAGTTAAGGGTTAGAGGAGGAAGGTATATAGTGGGTGCAACTAAGCATGGAATGTGTTGAGTGCAGGGAAGCGATTACATGTGGCAGGCATTGATAAGGGGAGACGGGTGGAGATCTTAGAAACTAACAAATGTCACTGAGGGAGAGAGGGTAATGTATAACGTTTACATTATGTCAGGCTATGTTATTGTTAGACATCAGGGATCCTCTGGGAGGAGAAGAGACACAGTCTGGTATCAATAACCATGACAGGCTCGAGTTGGGGAGGAGTGAGCACTTTGGGGTAGAGGTCAGGCTAGATGAAGTGAGGAAGAACAGATATCACTAAGGTTCTGTCTAGCAACAGGAATGCATTGACTGTTTGGTTGTGGAGGAGGAGACTCAGTCCAGGAGAAAGAGTTAAATATCAGTGCTTGTGTGTTTTTTTCCCTTCTGAATTACAGCTGTAACGACCCTTTGGGAAGAATTAAACTTGGTTAACTTCTCTAGGGTAGGGGGCAGCATTTGGAATTTTGGATGAAAAGCGTTCCCAAATTAAACTGCCTTCTACTCAGGCCCAGAAGATAGGATATGCATGTAATTGGTAGATTTAGATAGAAAACACTCTAAAGTTTCCAAAACTGTTAAAATAGTGTCTGTGAGTATAACAGAACTGTTTTGGCAGGCAAAAACCTGAGACAAATCCATTCAGTAAGTAGGATTTTTGTTGTTGTTGTAGTATTCTATTCAATGACATTACAGTATCCATTGACTTAGGACTCAAATTGCAGTTCCTATGCCTTCCACTAGATGTCAACAGTCTTTAGAAATTGTTTCAGGCTTGTATTCTGAAAAAAAGAGGGAGTAAGAGCAGTCAGAATGAGTGGACCCTGCCTTGTCACAGAGCTTTTTCATGCGCACGACCAAGAGAGTATATGCCTTTCTTGTTTACCTTTTATATTGACGACGTTATTGTCCGGTTGAAATATTAGCGATTATTTAAGCTAAAAACAACCCGAGGATTGAATATAAACATCGTTTGACATGTTTCTATGAACTTTACGGATACAATTTGGATTTTTTTGTCTGCCTGTTGTGACTGCGTTTGAGCCTGTGGATTACTGAAGAACACGGGCGAACAAAACGGAGGTTTTGGATATAAAGAGAGACTTTATGAACAAAAGGAACATTTATTGAATAAATTAATGTCTTCTGAGTGCAACCATATGAAGATCATCAAAGGTAAGTGATTAATTTTATCTCTATTTCTGACTTCTACTTGGCTGGTTACTGTTTGTAATGATTTGTCTGCTGGGCTATTGTCTGCTGGTATGCTTTCGCCGTAAAGCATTTTTTAAATCTGACACCGTGGTTGGATTCACAAGAATCTTTAATCTTTAAACCTATGTAAAATAGTTGTATCTTTTCTGAATTTCTATAGTGAGTATTTCTGTACTTGAATTTGGCGCTCTGCAATCCCACTGGATGTTGGCCAGGTGGGACGCGTCCCACATACCCTAGAGAGGTTAAGCTTCTCTAATGTCCATGAGTTATTTACTCTGAAAAATTAGAACATAACAGATGGCGCTGCGAGCAGGGTTCATCACAATTTTTTGTCAAACCAAAGAGTCCATGTCAGTGGAGCAGAGCTGGCAACAAACAAGGTAGGCAAGTTCCTATATCCTTTTCCACTCATTTTGACATCTTGGGGAGATGAGAATCTTAGGCTGAACAAATTATGAGCTGGAGACCTGGAGAGCCTGAGTTTAATTCGGTAGGCCCATTGTGTAACGACCGGGCGTAGGTTTGTGGTATATGCTAGTACCATAAAGTTTAGAGTAAGTTCTGAGCAGGATAGATCCTGTGGAGGGTAAGTCTCATTGCTTTAAAGAGAGTAAGTCCCGAGCAGAATAGATCTGTGGAGGGTAAGTCTCATAAGTCCCGAGCTACTAGATAGTTCCTCTGGAGGGTAGAATCTTATAGATAAAGTCCCGAGCAGAAAGCCTGTGGAGGGTAAAATCTCATGGAGAGAGGGGAAGTCCTGAACAGGGTAGTCCTGTGGAGGGTAAAAACATAGTGTAACGGTATATTGGCCAGACCCGTAAGAAAGGTGCAAGCCCAGTCACGGTGGCCGTGAGAGCGCAGGGTGTGAGTGTGTGTGTGAAAGAGAGGTTAGTTTTATGTCCTGTTGCGGTGGTGAACCATGGCAGATTATATGGAAATAGGAAGATAAGTGTGAATGATATGTGTTATCAATAATAAGGATATTGGAGGAAATACGGGACAAAGTCATTAAGTCATCCGTATTCTCCAGTAATGAATTTGCAGACGCTATGGTATCGGTTCTAATACAAGATATTAAGTGCCGTGACCAATCAATTATTATCCAGGGAAGTGTGTCTTAGAAAATAGTTAATAAAAGGTGTGTATTATAGATGGGAGTGTGAAGAAATCCAAAACACCGTCGGGGGGAGGTTAGGGAATAATAACTATTGATATGGCAACAAACGGCTCCAATTCTCCCTGTAGAACAGAGCAAGAGGATTTTAACCCTTTCATATGTGAGTTCCAAATATCTCTAACGGTCTACCCAGCGTGAGTTTTGTGATGTTAAAACGTTCTCTCCATTCCAGAATGTGATTGTTATGCAACAATACATTTAATACCTTCCGGTAACCTGCCTCACCCAATGTGATACGGAATCGCTATTATTTTGTATTTTTTAGAACACATTCAAGAACCTCCAGAAGTTAACCAGCTACAAGCTATTTAGTCATTGTTAGCCACTGCTAGCGGCTTTTACCTTCTGCACAGCCAGACATTTTTTTTTGGCCTGGACTCACCAGTCTAGCTTCCCTGTCCCATCCACCACTAACCCCTGAACACTGTGATCACTTGGCTACATAGCTGATGCCTGCTGGACTGTCCATAAATCACGGTACTCCATTCTGTTTGTTTATGTTTTATCTGTCGGCCCCAGCCGCACTCAGGCTCTGTGTGTAGTTAATCCGACCCTCTCTGCCTAGTCAACACTATTTTACCTGCTGTTGTTGTGCTAGCTGATTAGCTGTTGTTGTCTCACCTACTGTTTTAGCTAGCTCTCCCAATCAACACCTGTGATTACCTCGCTGTATGTCTCTCTCAAATGTCAATATGCCTTGTATACTGTTGTTCAGGTTAGTTATCATTGTTTTAGTTTACAATGGAGCCCCTAATTCCACTCTTCATACCTCTGATACCTCCTTTGTCCCACCTCCCACACATGCGGAGACCTCACCCATTACAACCAGCATGTCCAGAGATACAACCTCTCTTATCATCACCCAGTGCCTGGGCTTACTTCCGCTATACACGCACCCCACCATACCCCTGTCTGCGCATTATACGCTGATTAAATTCTACCATGGCCAGAAATCTGCTCCTTTTATTCTTTGTCCCCAACGCTCTAGGCGACCAGTTTTGATAGCCTTTAGCCGCACCCTCATACTACTCCTCCTCTGTTCTGCGGTTGATGTGGAGGTAAAATCAGGCCCTGCATGTCCCCAGGCACCCTCATTTGTTGACTTCTGTGATCGAAAAAGCAGAGGTTTCATGCATGTCAACATCAGAAGCCTCCTCCCTAAGTTTGTTTTACTCACTGCTATAGCACACTCTGCTAACCCTGATGTCCTTGCCGTGTCTGAATCCTGGCTCAGGAAGGCCACCAAAAATTCTGAGATTTCCATACCCAACTATAACATTTTCCGTCAAGATAGAACTGCCAAAGGAGGAGGAGTTGCAGTCTACTGCAGAGATAGCCTGCAAAGTAATGTCATACTTTCCAGGTCCATACCCAAACAGTTCGAACTACTAATTTGAAAAATTACTCTCTCCAGAAATAAGTCTCTCATTGCTGCCGCCTGCTACCGACCCCCCTCAGCTCCCAGCTGTGCCCTGGACACCATTTGTGAATTGATCGCCCCCCATCTAGCTTCAGAGTTTGTTCTGTTAGGTGACCTAAACTGGGATATGTTTAACACCCCGGCAGTCCTACAATCTAAGCTAGATGCCCTCAATCTCACACAAATCATCAAGGAACCCACCAGGTACAACCCTAAATCTGTAAACAAGGGCACCCTCATAGATGTCATCCTGACCAACTGGCCCTCCAGCGATCACTGCCTCATTGCCTGTATCCGCTACGGATCCGCAGTCAAACGACCACCCCTCATCACTGTCAAATGCTCCCTAAAACACTTCTGTGAGCAGGCCTTTCTAATCGACCTGGCCCGGGTATCCCGTCAGTTGAGGATGCCTGGTCATTCTTTAAAAGTAACTTCCTCACCATTTTAGATAAGCCTGCTCCGTTCAAAAAATGCAGAACTAAGAAGAGATATAGCCCTTGGTTCACTCCAGACCTGACTGCCCTCGACCAGCACAAAAACATCCTGTGGCGGACTGCAATAGCATCAAATAGTCCCCGCGATATGCAACTGTTCAGGGAAGTCAGGAACCAATACACGCAGTCATTCAGGAAAGCAAAGGCCAGCTTCTTCAGGCAGAAATTTGCATCCTGTAGCTCTAACTCCAAAAAGTTCTGGGACACTGTGAAGTCCATGGAGAACAAGAGCACCTCCTCCCAGCTGCCCACTGCACTGAGGCTAGGTAACACGGTCACCACCGATAAATCCATGATTATCGAAAACTTCAACAAGCATTTCTCAACAGCTGGCCATGCCTTCCTCCTGGCTACTCCAACCTCGGCCAACAGCTCCGCCCCCCCCCGCAGCTACTCGCCCAAGCCTCTCCAGGTTCTCCTTCACTCAAATCCAGATAGCAGATGTTCTGAAAGAGCTGCAAAACCTGGACCCGTACAAATCAGCTGGGCTTGACAATCTGGACCCTCTATTTCTGAAACTATCCACCGCCATTGTCACAACCCCTATTACCAGCCTGTTCATCCTCTCTTTCATATCGTCTGAGATCCCCAAGGATTGGAAAGCTGCCGCAGTCATCCCCCTCTTCAAAGGGGGAGACACCCTGGACCCAAACTGTTACAGACCTATATCCATCCTGCCCTGCCTATCTAAGGTCATCGAAAGCCATGTCAACAAACAGGTCACTGACCATCTCAAATCCCACCGTACCTTCTCCGCTGTGCAATCTGGTTTCCGAGCCGGTCACGGGTGCACCTCAGCCACACTCAAGGTACTAAACGATATCATAACCGACATCGATAAAAGACAGTACTGTGCAGCCGTCTTCATCGACCTTGCCAAGGCTTTCGACTCTGTCAATCACCATATTCTTATCGGCAGACTCAGTAGCCTCGGTTTTTCTGCCTGCCTTGCCTGGTTCACCAACTACTTTGCAGACAGAGTTCAGTGTGTCAAATCGGAGGGCCCGCTGTCCGGTCCTCTGGCAGTCTATATGGGGGTGCCACAGGGTTCAATTCTCGGGCCGACTCTTTTCTCTGTATATATCAATGATGTTGCTCTTGCTGCGGGCGATTCCCTGATCCACCTCTACGCAGACGACACCATTCTGTATACTTCTGGCCCGTCCTTGGACACTGTGCTATCTAACCTCCAAACGAGCTTCAATGCCATACAACACTCCTTCCGTGGCCTCCAACTGCTCTTAAACACTAGTAAAACCAAATGCATGCTTTTCAACCGTTCGCTGCCTGCACCCGCACGCCCGACTAGCATCACCACCCTGGATGGTTCCAACCTATAAGTACCTAGGTGTCTCGCTAGACTGTAAACTCTCCTTCCAGACTCATATCAAACATCTCCAATCTAAAATCAAATCTAGAATCGGCTTTCTATTCCGCAACAAAGCCTCCTTCACTCACGCCGCCAAACTTACCCTAGTAAAACTGACTATCCTACCGATCCTTGACTTCGGCGATGTCATCTACAAAATAGCTTCCAATACTCTACTCAGCAAACTGGATGCAGTTTATCACAGTGCCATCTGTTTTGTTACTAAAGCACCTTATACCACCCACCACTGCGACCTGTATGCTCTAGTCGGCTGGCCCTCGCTACATATTCGTCGCCAGACCCACTGGCTCCAGGTCATCTACAAGTCCATGCTAGGTAAAGCTCCGCCTTATCTCAGTTCACTGGTCACGATGGCAACACCCACCCGTAGCACGCGCTCCAGCAGGTGTATCTCACTGATCATCCCTAAAGCCAACACCTCATTTGGCCGCCTTTCGTTCCAGTTCTCTGCTGCCTGTGACTGGAACGAATTGCAAAAATCGATGAAGTTGGAGACTTTTATCTCCCTCACCAACTTCAAACATTTGCTATCTGAGCAGCTAACCGATCGCTGCAGCTGTAAATAGTCTATCGGTAAATAGCCCACCTCATCCCCATACTGTTTATATTTATTTACTTTTCTGCTCTTTTGCACACCAATATCTCTACCTGTACATGACCATCTGATCATTTATCACTCCAGTGTTTATCTGCAAAATTGTAATTATTCGCCTACCTCCTCATGCCTTTTGCACACAATGTATATAGACTCTCTTTTTCTTGTACTGTGTTAGTGACTTGTTAATTGTTTACTCCATGTGTAACTCTGTGTTGTCTGTTCACACTGCTATGCTTTACCTTGGCCAGGTCGCAGTTGCAAATGAGAACTTGTTCTCAACTAGCCTACCTGGTTAAATAAAGGTGAAATATATGTTTTTTTTATCTGCTCTGCCCTCAAACCAAGGCATGCAGTCTGTTTTTATTTATTTGCTGTTTTCAACATGTCAATTTCAAATTATTTTCTAACAAGTTTTTTATTTTATAAGAACAGTTTGAATTGAGGTGTGTTCCGCCTCATTCATTCACATAAAAGTAGTAATTTTTATTGTTTCTGCATGTTGTGTTATGTAATTTCTACTGTAGCATAATATTTTTGTCTATATTTCTTATAACCGCAGGTCACGCAAGGTAACGTTACTCATTTCATAACCTTTATGGTGTTATACTCATTTCATAACCTTTATGGTGTTATACTCAATGCTTAGGTAGCTAGCTACATTCTTCTATTCGCTCTGGAAAACAATGCTAATTGCGTCAGAGAAGTATTGGCATGTGTTGTATTATGAACCTACCCTGGCCTTATGACTCCCAACTGGCGCAGCATCTCAGTGCTAGAGGCGTCACTAAAGACACCAAGGTTCAAATCCAGGCTGTGTTTCTATCAAAGTAAGTGCCTTATTACGTTATAATAGTTTCTGTATGTTGTGTTATACTGTTTCTACTGTAGATCACTGTGTGTATGGAGCATAATATATTTGTGTATATTCCTTATAACTGCGGACACGCGAGGTAACGTTAATAATTTCATAACCTTTATGGTGTTATATTCAATCGTGCTTATGTAGCTAGCTACATTCTTCAATTAGCTCTGTAAAACAATGCTAATTGTGTCAGATAAATATATATTGTTGTATTTTGAAGCTACACTTATAAAAATATCTTCTTATACCACTTGGTAGTTTTCTGAGTGAATTCCACAAAGCTGTTTATCATGTCCACCTTATCCACTGCCCCCATTTTGAGGTTATAGTCAAACACAGTCTGGTTTGATTTTTCTCTCTCCTGTCAGGTGGGCCACCTTCCCTGTGGCCGACATGGTTGCTGTATGGACAGTGCAGAGAACATGGATGTCTCGTTTGTCATGCCACTTTACTGCCAGCTGTTGACATTTCTTGTTTTGTATAGTGGGTCATTTAGGATGTTAATAGCATTGTTGATGAAATGCAGTCATCGCAGCAGAACTAGGGAGCAGTCTTGGGAACAGAGGGTGGCAAAGAAGGGAGTTGCAAACATAGGATCTGTGCTTCAGTATTCTCTAAGGGAGTTCTTCTTTACTATCCCCATGAGAAGGACTGTCACCAGGAAGGTATACATTTCACTAATTGTGGTTGTCCCAGCCACTCCTGGCTCTCTCTTCTCCTGTAGCTCCAAGGCATAGCGATTGGTCTCTGCTACGTCTCCCACCAGCTCCTCTGTCAGAAACAACTTGAAGCACTCTGCCTCAGATGGAAATGGCGAGGGGCGTTGCACTCCAGACTGGGACTCATCAAAGCAAACAGCAGGGCCAGGAGGGTGAAATGGCTGGCAGCCTTCCAGCTACAACAGAACTCCTGTACTTCATCCACTGTCGGTCTGCATCCATCACCACCAGCATCTTCAAAGGTAACAGGGACTTTGTTAGTGGACAAGGGGTCCTCAGATTCAGGGTTCTCAATTGCTGTGGGGCAGCTCCTCACTGTCACTGTCAGAATCTGATTCCTGACTTTCAGACTCATTGTCCGAATTTTTTAAAATCCACAGACTTTCCGCATCTGTGAGTGGTCTCCTTTTGAAAGGCATTGCTAATGCTACAGCTTAGCTCACTATCTACATACATAAACAACAACACTGAATGGCTCAGCGTGGGAGTGAAAGGTTAAGTGATTGACTGCCTGCACGAGCAATTTGAATCAATAAATCACTATCAGAAAATGTTTTGTGTGTTAATTTATATATTTACTGTTTTATTCACATGCTTTTAATTTTTTCCCGATGATAAATCATGCATTCCGATTCTTGCATAGATTGTAATGGGCATATATTATGTGTGTAAAATACTTTTTTGAAGATTGTACTGATTATGATGAGCTAAGCTAATTCTAGCTATGTGTGAAGACATGTTTGTTGACATACAATGCATTCTGGGTTTCACGTAATCTTCTGTCAGACCAAAGATGCTGTAGCAAAATGAGGTGAGGTAGGGTTCACAAATTTTTTGAGAACTTCAGGAAGTGAATGGTGGGATGTGAACGATGGTAGACGACACACCCCTTCAAAATGCATACTATAAATAGACCAAACTCATCTTGCCTTCTCTTATTATCTTTGGTTTCTGTGCTGGGGAAAAAAGCATGGCGGTGCTCCTAAACTAATCATCACCGGATTCATTTCGATTTCTACCGTTTTACTCAATTATTTCGATCAATTGTGAGCTCACCCGTGATTAATTAATTGTGAGCTCACCCGTGATTAATTATAGATAGTAATTTCTATTAGCTAATTCATATTGTAGTTTGTCAGCTGAGAATTATAAAATATGACCACTTGTGTTGCGTCACTCTTTCCTCAGTTAGTGCTAGGACAAATGTAGCCTACCTTTTTCCAGTTTTGATGATCGTGTTATGCTATGGATACTTGAATATCTGAACATTGCATCCAAAATAAACTGCTCACATTCTGGACTTAACTTTGTACGGACTGTGTTTGTGTAAATAGTTTCTGAAAAAAATGTGGCCAGTTCAAATGCTGATTGTTGCGTCATTCGAAGCTGGCCTTTCTAAATAAGCGTTCTAATCACACGGGTGTGATCGTACGCTTCAGGGACCATTGTAGAATGATCACACACATGTGAAAGGGTTAATATAGCCATTCATGGAGGCGCTAAAAGAAGCGCACCAGCATTCTACCAATTCGGCTCGATTATGGGAAAAAATGAGCAAACTGGATAAAATTGGGCAAATTTCCCTGCTGACGGCGAATTCAAATCAAATAAAGAATACAGGGAGGTAATTATGACTTGACACAATGACATAAAACCAGAATAAAAAGCTCAATATACCAGCGTTTTGATGTCAGCAGCCTATCAACAAAAAATGCATCACGATAAACCCGGAATGAGGGTGGAGGGGTCACGAGGAATTAGTATAGGAGTTACCAAACCTAAAATTAACCTTACATTTTTTTTTATGTGGTGCGGTGGTTATAGAGAATCATGGGGAAAAGAGACCAGTGAATCGTTAGACTCGGTGGCGAGATAATGTTTCCGTGTCTAAGGGTAGTACATGCTAAATAAGGACAGTGGATATACAATTAACAGGTTTGGTTTATAATTAATACTTTTGGATTGCTGATTAAAATGTAGCACTGTGAATGCTAACGAAATGTACACTCTTTTCCAAAAGAGGGGGTTTCGTTATTTTTCGTTGCAAGGTCCTCGGAGACCGTGGGGGGAGAGCAGTTAGTGATATTCGGCAGTTTTAGGTAGTAACGTATCTGGATTAGGCCATAAACGAGTTCCAGACAATAAGTGAGGCCTGTTCATGTGTGTTCTGGACCTACGGTTCACCAGCACACACACACCATTTACTGGTTACGAATGTGCGTTAGTGGTGTGTTGGTACTGTGGGATTTATTGGATGGGGTCTTTTCAATTCAGTTAAATTGGGTATGCAGAAGGATGGAAATGTTTTGAAAATGTATTTAAATGGTTTCTGAAGGACAGGGAAGAAAAGGGATAGGAAACATTTGACTGGTGTCGAATTCCCTGTATCCCGACTTTTTCTGGTGAGGTCTGATCAATCTCACTAGAAATTATTGGAATAAGGGGATTTAATTATAAAATGAATGGGAAACACCAGTCTCTATTCAAATTGTACCATTACTTTAGGAGATTATTGTTATTTCTGTAGCGAGTTATAAAGAGTTGTAATTCTAAGTTGATTAGTATTTTGAATTTCATTTTTTTAAATTTAACATGTTGCTTTTGAATCACTTGTTTGAAAGGTGAAAACTACCAGTTCCCTGGGGTCCTGGTCTTTGGGTAAATATACAGAGGTACTGTGTTCAGTCTGCATATAGAAGGGAAAATATATGTTAATATGTAATATAATAGGGATGACAGTTACTTCAAATGGATTGTGATATAGGTATTGCTGATTTCATTTTGTGTTTTTGTTTCGATGCAAATTTCACCAGATTGGAATACTGGAGTGGGGGATTTTGTGAGTGGTTAGGTGCTAACTTCATGATCTGGTAAATCTTCAGAGAGCCTGCCAGTAGAGTAAGGGGGTAGGGACTAATTTTGAAAATGGTTTTAGCAGTAACAGTATGTTGTTATGCTTTTTGACATTTGTCGTAGAGATAATGTTATTAAGAAAAGGTTAATGTAATAATTTGTCATATAGTCAATGCTTGTCTGGATTTCCTGAAACAGAAATGAATTGAGCTAAACTGTTGTTGTGATCTGTGCTTTTTTTGAGGTTATCATGGAAGGTGACGTCAGATCGTGTCTTAATGCATGGTAGGAATCATTTGACCACAAACAATGTGTGTAAACCTCAGAACCCTCCCTAACCAGCTGAAGAAAGAGCGACAAAGGCGTGCAATAAGAGACAGTGACTTTTAACAATCCTATTTGGGTCCGAGCCATAAACTGGGGCCGTAGTGCTGAGAGCGCGTGTGGAGTGAGTGTGGAGAGAGAGAACGGCTCAGGTGAGAGACTCTTGTATGTGGGAGAAACGGGTGTATCTACTTGGATATTAAAATTGTCCTTGACATTATCAAGGGCCATGAAATGTGACAGGCAAAAGTTACATGTGCCGTTGGGAAGATTAACTGTAAACGAAGTGCCGGGTGAAGGACAGGGGGGGGGGGGGGGTCTACACACTGGGAACTATTTAGACTAAGGATGCATTGAGATACTGATCTTTCATTACCAGGCCACTTGTGACAGGACAACAGGGACAAAGGGGGGCTGTAATGAGAAGTGTTATTACCGTCAATAAAAGGTTGTTTATAAATGAATGTTCTAACAGGGATGATGTGTGCTAAATTGAGAAACTGGAATTCGAGTCCTAGTCTCAAAGTAAGCCCTAAGGACTGTCATTCTAAATTTGGGTTGGATAATTTATTAAATGTTTTAGTTATGATTTGGATACAGCGAGAGAGAGTTGCTAGAGAACGGTGAAGGGTGGTAAAATGTATTTGGCCGAGGGAGTTTCCAGAAACCTTATCTCTGAGTGTCCTCCTAAAGGGAGGTGGTTTGTGAGGGGAATCACTGGATGATAGCTTGGGACAACCATGAAAGTTTTTTGTTCTCTTTTGTTTTACCATATAGTCACATTTCTTATGTTAAAACGCATCAATGGGTGGTGCAAAGTTATTAAACATACTTTTTTTCTCTTTCCTTTTCCAGTCAACATGTTTTTAGGTTTCATGGAACATAAGGGTGATCATTGTTCCAGAGGAGGGTATGATGTATATTGACTAATTGATTTGAGAATGTGTTAGTATGTTTATAACTGTAGAAATGCATTAGGAGTAGTGACTAGTGTGTTATGGGTTAGATGTAATGATAGAGGAGTATCATTCCTAGAGACTGTATATTGTTACAGGAGATAGTTCATAGGAGAGGGAGGACAGCTAACTGTACACAATATGGGGATTTCACATTCCACATACCCAGATCATGGTGAGAGTAGAAGAGATAGTGGTGACATTTCAGACACTATGGTAAACATTCAGGATACCTGTGACTCAGAGTTTTGTTAGGTTGGATATCTTTCCCAAATCATTCATCTTTTTCCCAATTTCTAACAGCCGGCAAACATTTGACAGATTACATGCAGAAGTTATTCTCACGGCAGTCGCGGTAGGGACAGTAACTGAAGGAGCGAAGGATGCTATATTGATAGCATGGAACTGGACTACTGCGCAAATGAGGAGTATTGTGAGACTATAGTCATGGGCCATGGTAGTAGTAGCAAGGGTTACTTTATTAGCAATGTTGGGATATCAGTTTATGAGGACTAGTGCCACATGGATTGGTAACTGGTAACTGGGAGACCGATGGGAGTACAGGGGAAACTGTTATTCAAATGTCACAAATTAGTGATCTTGCCATAAGAGGAGAGTTTATGTTGTCAGGAATGACCCATGTGTTGCAGTGTGTATATCTATTTATGTTCTATTTTCTAGTTGTACACTACATGAAAAACGAAGGAGTTTTTTTTTAGACAAACAAAACATTGTGCAAGACATCTTTTTCCAAATGCAGATGTCCTTCAAAGATTTCCTGAGGTGTAGCTTGTGCACGCAACAAACAAACTCAAGCTCGGGCCAGCAGGTAGCCTAGCGGTTAAGAGCATTGGGCAAGTAACCAAAAGGTCGCTGGCAAGGTGGAAAAATCTGTCCTTGAGCAAGGCAGTTAACCCTCAAAAACAACTGCTCCACGGGCACCGATGACATGGACATTGTTTAAGGCATCCCCCTTCACCTCTATGATTCAGAGAGGTTGGGTTAAATGCGGAAAACACATTTTGGTTGAATGCATTTAGCTATGCAACTGCCTAGGTATCCTCTTTCCCTGATCTCAGGATGCCACTCTATGTTTTCATGGTCATAGATAGAAATGGTGAGTATCTCCATTTTCAATTTGTGGACCTTATTGGAAATTATCTCAATATTATTGTTTTGTACGCTTTAGATACAATGGTTTCTTTATCTCAGGGAAAGTCCGATTGCAGCACTCTGGCTTGTGCAGGATTAGTTTTTTGGTGAACATTCTTCAGATGGTGGGGGTTTTCAAATCTCACACTCTGGATTGGGAAAGGATGAGAGTTGTCAAGGCAGACAAAGACATGACTGAGAGAGGGGTATTCCTCACTTTGCTGCCTAGCATCTCCCTCCTTATCAGTTTGTTTCAGGTGAGAGATCACAACAGACAAGATGGGTATCACCTCAGCCCGACAGGACGTAAATACATCTTATCATAATTTTACAATTGTTTTAACAAGCGGCACCATTCGTTTCCAGAATATCGTGACACAAGCCTCACTTCATGTAAATATCGGAATTTACAGAACAATAACAATGTATTCTTTGTGTTAATTTTGCAAGCCTGTCAAGAGATACTTCTCAACGTGACATGCGAAAAGTACTGAAGCCTATCAGGACCTGCATGACCAGTTTCAGGTAAATTAATTAATAATGGTTGGAGCAGTGATCCTCATTCCTTCTCCTACACTTAAAAAAAAATGTTATCTAACTGAACCAAAATATAAATGCAACATGCAACAATTTAAAAGATTTTACTGAGTTATAGTTCATATAAGGAAATCAGTCAATTTAAGTAAATTCATTAGACCCTAATCTATGGATTTCAAATGACTGGGTATACAGAGATGCATCTGTTGGCCACATATACAGCACCTTACAAAGAAGGTAGTGGTGTGGATCAGAAAACCAGTCAGTATCTGGCATGACCATCATTTTCCTCATGCAGCGCGACACAACTCTTTCGCTTGGAGTTGATCAGGCTGTTGATTGTGGCCTGTGGAATGTTGTCCCACTCCTCTTCAATAGCTGTGCGAAGTTACTGGATATTGGCGGGAGCTGGAACACGCTGTCATACTCATCAATCCAGAGAATCCCAAACATGCTCAAAAAACGATGCCTGGTGAGTATGCAAGCCATGGAAGAACTGGGACATTTTCAGATTCCAGGAACTGTGTACAGATTCTTGCGACATGGGGCTGTGCATTATCATGCTAAAACATGAGTTGATGGCGGTGGATGAATCGCACGTCAATGGGTCTCAGGATCTCGTCACTGTATCTCTGTGCATTAAAATTGCCATCGATAAAATGTAATTGTGTTCATTGTCCGTAGCTTATGCCTGCCCATACCATAACAACCGCCTCCATGGGACACTCTGTTCACAACATTGACATCAGCAAACCGCATGACGACGAGCATGCATATGAGCTTCCCTGAGACAGTTTCTGACAGTTTTTGCAGAAATTATTCAATTGTGCAAACCCACAGTTTCACCAGCTGTCCGGTTGGCTGGTCTCAGACAATCCCGCAGGTGAAGAATCCGGATGTGGAGGTCTTGGTCTGGCATGGTTACATGTGGTCTGCAGTTGTGAAGCCGGTTGTAGGTACTGCCAAATTCTCTAAAATGCTTATGGTAGAGAAATGAATATTAAATTCTCTGGCAACAGCTCTGGTGGACATTCCTGCAGTCAGCATGCCAATTTCAAGCTCTCTCAAAATTTGAGGCATCTACGGAATTGTGTTGTGTGACAAAGCTACACATTTTAGATTGGCCTTTTGTTGTCCCCAGCACAAGGTGCACATGTGTAATCATCATGCTGTTTAATCAGCTTCTTGATATGCCACACTTGTCAGGTGGATATATTCTCTTGGCAAAGGAGAAATGCTCACTCACAGGGATGTAAGCAAATTAGTGCACATAGTATATATTTCCACACTATGAGGTTGGAATAAGTGTGAAATTGTGAAAATAATGATAATGCCATTTTAGTGTAAGAGCTGTTTTAAAACTGTTGTGGAAATTCAGTACTGAGAGAGACTTGGTCATTTCTTCAAACAATCATCTTTATTTAATATCGATTAATTATTGCAATAATGAAACCGTCAGCCCAACAGTATTGACTGATTGTTCCTTTGTTTTGTCTTTTGTTTTAGTATGGTCACAGCGTGAGTTGGGTGGGTTGTCTATGTTAGTTTGTCTATGATTTTCTATTTCTGTGTTTGGCCTGGTATGGTTCTCAATCAGATGCAGCTGTCAATCATTGTCCCTGATTGAGAACCATATTTAGGTAGCCTGTTTTGTATTGCGGGTTGTGGGTGATTGTTCCTGTTGGCTGTTGATACTTCAACTGGATGCTGTACACCGGTTGCTGGCTCAGACTCAGGTCTCTCGATAGAAGTGGTGCAGGACAGGGCAGTAGTGAATGCAATTTCTTCAGCTGGTTAGAGGGGATTTTGAGGTCTACGCCATTTGGTCAAATTATTCTTCCTATGCATCTAGATACCATCTCCACTATAACCTCGAGAAAGGACAAATCTGAACAACAATTCAGTTCAGTTCATTTCTGATTCAGGAAATCCAGACAAGCATTTCAAGAAATCCAAACAAATGATCTACTGTATGACAAATTATTACTACTACCGATATTCTTAATGCAAATCTCTAAAGCACATGTCAAAGAAAAATGTAAAAAATATCACATTCTGTTTAAACAATGTTTCACATTAACATACTGTCAACCTCATGGTAGAGTCATAGGATCAGGAAATTATCCCAATCACCCAGCAGACCCAATCTGGTGAGATTTATCAAAACAAAAACACAACAATGTAAAATACACTCCTTCCTATATTACTCAAGGTGTGTAAACTTCAATCCAAAACCTCCAAAAATGTGTAATTCCCCCATTTTGACACATGACTCACCATAATGTGTAAAAACAACAACACTGCAAATCCAATTCTAATTACTCCCCTTAATAACTCCATCAAGAAAAAATGTGATAACGTGATTCAAGAAATGGAAAAATAGACTAGAGACAGGTCTATCCTTCTCGTAGTCCTATTAGTCATAAAACTTCTCCGTAATTAGCAGTATTACAAATGACCTTCAAATTAGTATTAAATATGACCTTTAAATCACCATCCAATGTCACTCGGTGAGGGCGATCAAACCACACTAGAAAGTCAGGACAGAGGTTAGAGGTCATTCAAACCCTTCAAAGAAGTGTTACTTTTTCTATTAGACCAATTATCTAAAAACAGTCAAACATGTCATACATTTCATATCCCAGGTTTACAGTAAGTTTCTCCAGTACATTTTTTATCAAAATAATTCACGTTCAATTAAAACTCAGAAAAAAAACGTCGGAAAATTCCATATGTGTGTGTGCCCCTTTAAGATACCTCGGCACTAATTAATATGCATAACCAGTACGTTGTGTGTGCGTGCTGGTGTGTGTGTGTGTGTATGTGGTAAACCATATGGAAAATAAATAAAAAAGGGGCCAGGCCTTATTTAATTTGGTAACTGCTCTTTACTGCCGAATCCGGATACCTTTACACCTATAAAACTGCTGAATTTCAATAAAAAACTCTCACAAGACCATAGCCTCAGGAAACATTTCAAAGAGAGAGAAAAATGACAACCCCCATTCTCCTGGAAGAGTGTCAATTTCTTTAAGCATTTACTATACTGATATCATAATCAGCAACCCAAAGGTTTTAACTACAAACAAAACATGATGATAATAATAAGTCCATTGTACTCCCTCAAATCATGAATTGATCGTTTTAATCTACCCCAATGTTTATGTGCTCTTAATTTAGCATGTGCTACCCTTAGACACAATTCACTCCCATAACATATTATATGATTGGTCTCTCTTTTCCATAATCATGTAAAATTATCCTGGTATCCTTACTAGACCATTGTCCAATGAACAAGCTGATTCACCTTAGATTGTTCCTGTTAACCTTTATTTAACTAGGCAAGTCAGTTAAGAACAAATTCTTATTTACAATGACAGCCTACCCTGGCTGGACCAACTGTGCGCCTCCCTATGGGACTCAATCACGGCCAGATGTGATACAGCCTGGATTTGAACCAGGGTTTCTGCCTCAAGCACTGAGATGCAGTGCCTTAGACCACTACACCACTCGGGAGCACTAATACAGTGTTTCATTGGAATCGACACAGTCTAAAATAAACAAACGCATAACCCCTTTCCGGTAATCTAATCATTGCAATCGTTGCATTAATTTAGTAAAAATATAAACCTGTTGTATAACAAATGTAGAACCTTCAAAAAGTTTGTGCCGTTTTATTAGCTTAATATTCAATACTTATTTCAATCTACTTTAATTACTGGACACTGTTCCATGTAATGGAAACATAATACAATTTTAGAATACATTAACTTCCTGCTCAAATTCACTGGCGTAACCTAACTATAAAACCAAGCAGTAATAATCAGAAACGGTCAAAGAATATTTCTCATACCTCTACTTCAAACGTCTGTCTTTTTTACAATCTCATGGCTCAATCCCTCTACTCATCATTTAACCTTGTATTGAAACCTCAGCTTTTCAAATTACTAAAATATTGCATCATTGAAGTGCTATAAAAAACATGAATAACATATTACCATTCACGTACTGTCAACACCCATTAAGTTTACATCAATCCTCAAAATCAATGTCTTCATCACTGTCACCCATCGTAAGGTTTAGAAAACAAAAGAAACCAAACCATGATAATTCCCTCCATACTAGAAAAATATAGTGTAGTCTACCCTAACAATATTACTCTATATTTTTTATACCAACCTCTGCTTCACATTCATTTAACGTCTATTATTTTAAGATGAACCTGTAATGTGCCAAATGTAGAAAATGCATCAGCCATTTCTTAATCAATCCAAACAATTCAAATGCGAAATTCTTACTTTCCAATTGACTTACTCTCCTGTGTTACATTCACTAGTTAAGGCTCTGCTCAATCAGTGGCCCGCCCCTGTGAAGAGACATGGGTTATAAAACTATGAAAACACACCCTTCTCCCTCCACTATATAAAGCCTTGATGAAAATGTAACCTCCTGTTCCGAGTACATTAGGATGACGATCCAATGTCAGAATGGTTCAGATAATAACTACAGAACGATTCCAACTTCAGCGTGAGCTTTGATAGCGAATGGTATGAACTTTGAACTCTTATTCACTACAGGAGTGATACTTCCTAGCCGTTGAGTTAGCAACAGCAGCTGCAAACGTGGGCTAGGAAAGAACAGACAGAGTATCCCTTCTACCACACAACGACGTTACTACAACGTATCCAATTTACCAGCAGAGACATTCTTCAAAGGACAAAGGGCTCTGTTGGGCAACACGGCCTTCCATCTACCACCAACCTACCGAAGCGCAGCTCAGAGTAAATATTTATTGCATTTTCCTTTTCCAAATGGGCGGTAATTAGAATGCATAAGATACTGTATTTAAGATAGAGACATCGCTTCTCCCTTTGTTCCTCAGTCTTCCCGCTCTTTCACTCAAACCCAGCCCCCTTTTTTTTTGGTAACCAGCTGTCATATCTGTTCCGTCCGCTAGGGACGTTTTCCTTTATGACATAATTTGTAATCAAGATATGATTAATTCTGTGTATATGTAATTCTGTGTGATTAGTTAGGCATTTAGTAAATAAATAATTAAACCCAATGTTAAACCTTGTATTGCAGATCCAACTTGTTAGCCAGGGTTCGTGAAGATAACCAAGAATTTACAACTTTCAGAGAAGACCGAAATAAGGTGACGATTAATGTTGACTGCTATTGACGCAAAATATTACTAGGTCTTTAAGAGTTTATTCGGAAGATAACTGCTTTATAAATATTATTTTGTGGTGCCCCGACTTTCTAGTTAATTACATTTACACGATTAGCTCAATCAGGTAATATTAATTACAGAGAAAGGATTTTATAGAATAGCATGTCATATCACTTAATCCGGCATAGCCAAAGACACGACAACAACTTAGAGCTAGGAGGTCTGTACACACATCCTACCAATATGGGTGCCTGGATATGGGTGCCATAGAGCCTCTACTTGATATACATTAGGTTCCTCCCTCCTCTTGAAAGGTATATGATTCTGAATGTACAATGCTACTCCACCACCATTCCTATTCCTGTCCCTTAGGCTATATCCATGAATGTTAATTTGCCCATCATTAACGGATGCATCCAAATGCATTTCGGTTAAAGCTAAAATAAGAATATTATTTATATTAACCAAGTTTTTAAAAAACGAATGTATTTTGTTAGGAAGGCTACATATATTAACCTGGGCAATATGAAGTCCTTTCTTTGTCAAGTGAAGGACAATAGAGCATGTATTCGTTATAGATGAAGTCGTCATGATACACTAAATCACACAAACTCAGATTTGAACATTGGATTAAAATAGCCAGGGAGTTACAGTTCCCGTTGATGTAAAGTTTATCCGGCACTAAGGAGACTCATTGATTCAGGCAACACTTTTCTTTCATGATGGGATACAGTTTTTTCTCCTTTCATTGATCTCTGTGGGGAAGTGATCATTCATTCCAAAAGCCTTGTCTCGAGTTCCCTGGCCCTGCTCTTCGCCATTTCCTTTTGCTTAAAATGTTCAAAACATGCAATAATAGCCCGTGGCCTATTCCCAGAGGCGTTACCCATTCTATGGACTCTGGAGAAAGTGACATTACGCTTGACATCTGTGGGTAGTTTCAGTTGAGTTGACATAAAGTCTCGGACAGTTTCCTCACAGCCTCTGCTGTTGTCATTCTTTGGTATCCCTGAGAAGATAAGATTTTCCCGCATTGATTGACACTGTACATCAAGCAAGGTTTCTTTAAGCTGTTTGTTCTCCCTTTGCACCACCTCCACCTCGCCATGAATAGAGTCTACAGTACCTTTCAGCTTCATGTTCTCTTTCCTTTGTTGGATTCGACATTTTGAACATTGAGATATTAAAGACATGATAGATCAGACGCATAGTATATTGAGGAGTGTAAGAGACTGCGTCTCTGTAGAAAGACAGATAGCTGTGGAATGTGTTGGATGAGAGGATAGCAATGTGTGAAACAGGGGAGACAGGTGGACATCTGTGGATTAGATGAAGGAGCGGTTGAGGTCAGGAGGTGAGGACAGATTCTCTTAAGGGAGCAATAAAGGTTTGGTATCCTGTTACCCTCCTTTATTAGCTTCCTGTAGAGCCATAAAATGTAAGGATGTAAAGATAAAAGACAGTACTGTGCAGCCGTCTTCATCGACCTTGCCAAGGCTTTCGACTCTGTCAATCACCATATTCTTATCGGCAGACTCAGTAGCCTCGGTTTTTCTGATGACTGCCTTGCCTGGTTCACCAACTACTTTGCAGACAGAGTTCAGTGTGTCAAATCGGAGGGCATGCTGTCCGGTCCTCTGGCAGTCTCTATGGGGGTGCCACAGGGTTCAATTCTCGGGCCGACTCTTTTCTCTGTATATATCAATGATGTTGCTCTTGCTGCGGGCGATTCCCTGATCCACCTCTACGCAGACGACACCATTCTATATACTTCCGGCCCGTCCTTGGACACTGTGCTATCTAACCTCCAAACGAGCTTCAATGCCATACAACACTCCTTCCGTGGCCTCCAACTGCTCTTAAACGCTAGTAAAACCAAATGCATGCTTTTCAAGCGTTCGCTGCCTGCACCCGCACGCCTGACTAGCATCACCACCCTGGATGGTTCCGACCTTGAATATGTGGACATCTATAAGTACCTAGGTGTCTGGCTAGACTGTAAACTCTCCTTCCAGACTCATATCAAACATCTCCAATCGAAAATCAAATCTAGAGTCGGCTTTCTATTCCGCAACAAAGCCTCCTTCACTCACGCGGCCAAACTTACCCTAGTAAAATTGACTATCCTACCGATCCTCGACTTCGGCGATGTCATCTACAAAATTGCTTCCAACACTCTACTCAGCAAACTGGATGCAGTTTATCACAGTGCCATCCGTTTTGTCACTAAAGCACCTTATACCACCCACCACTGCGACCTGTATGCTCTAGTCGGCTGGCCCTCGCTACATATTCGTCGCCAGATCCACTGGCTCCAGGTCATCTACAAGTCCATGCTAGGTAAAGCTCCACCTTATCTCAGTTCACTGGTCACGATGGAAACACACACCCGTAGCACGCGCTCCAGCAGGTGTATCTCACTGATCATCCCTAAAGCCAACACCTCATTTGTCCACCTTTCGTTCCAGTTCTCTGCTGCCTGTGACTGGAACGAATTGCAAAAATCGCTGAAGTTGGAGACTTTTATCTCCCTCACCAACTTCAAACATCTGCTATCTGAGCAGCTAACCGATCGCTGCAGCTGTACATAGTCTATCGGTAAATAGCCCACCCATTTTTACCTACCTCATCCCCATACTGTTTTTATGTATTTACTTTTCTGCTCTTTTGCACACCAATATCTCAACCTGTACATGACCATCTGATCATTTATCACTCCAGTGTTAATCTGCAAAATTGTAATTATTCGCCTACCTCCTCATGCCTTTTGCACACAATGTATAGAGACTCCCTTTTTTTCTACTGTGTTATTGACTTGTTAATTGTTTACTCCATGTGTAACTCTGTGTTGTCTGTTCACACTGCTATGCTTTATCTTGGCCAGGTCGCAGTTGCAAATGAGAACTTGTTCTCAACTAGCCTACCTGGTTAAATAAAGGTGAAATAAAAAAATTTAAAGGATTGGAGAGAGGGAGTGTCTTAAGTAGGATGTACATAACTGTGATGGAGAGAAATGTTTTGCTGTCTGAATACAACTGTACAGAACCTTTCGGAATAATTAAACTTGGTTAAAGCTTCTCTAGTGTCCGTGGGTTATTTACTCTGAAAAATAAGAACCTAACACCTCAAATCATCAATCTGACATTGGCTCAATTGTAGACTAGCACATAATGCATTGATGTCCTCTCAGGGTATATCCAAGCTATCAAGTTTGGTAAGCCTTTCATTGATGGATTTCAGCAAGTCAACATCCATCTCCATGAACCTCTCCCCATGCGCCCCCTCTTGCTTGGGGATGGTTTGGTGCCATCTTTGATACTGCTTGGCCAACTTGGCTTTGGTTTGTTTTGTTGATTGTTTTTGTTATCCGAAACAGAGCTTGAATCGTCCGAAACCTGCAACAAGTTTCATTGAGCTCATGAATCGTTCAATCTCTTCAATGGATTCTCAAGCATCCAGCGTGTTTGCAGGCAGAGTAAAAAAAAACTAAAAAACAACAGATGTATCTTTCCGGACCTATACAGGCCATCGGTAGATACACCCAATACAACAACAACAAAAATTACGATTGTGTACTTCTGCCTGTTATATTGAACTATTTACGTCAAACAATTAACTTGAGATCAGACTACAGGAAGTGGTGATACGGTACCCTAGATCTATTTATGGGCCTGGCAGCTTAGATCAGCTCCTGTCCCTTCATCAAAGACACTGGTTGGCCACACACAAACACAAACACACACAGAGCACTGAATACATTATAAATGGTGATTATGATTAGCATGGTGGAAGGAACCAACCTGATCGCTGCATTTCAGATATCATTATGTGTGAAGTGAAATAAAATTATAAACGCAGTGATCAGGCTGGTTCCACCAGGCTAGGTTATAAAGTTGAATTGGGACAGAACTCTAAACTATTTTGACCTTTCACCAGAACCAATGTCACAAACCTAATTCAAGTATCCTTCCTTTTCCATTTACAGTCTAGGATGCTCACGGTGAGAGCATGTCTGGTGATGCACGAGGGTCCCCTTACTAGTCTTCTCTATGTTGCATGTTTGGCTGCAAACTGGACATCTCCCGAACAACTGCAGCAATGTACTTCCTCAGGTTATGAAGTTAAAAAGAAAGGACAATGTTTTTTGATAATGCACTTCACAACTAAAATGACTATACTATTTGTATCTGCTTGGCTGGGTGATTAACCTACTGGTTTATTAAACCGGGTATTTTTTTAATTTAACTTTTCACATAACACATATTACCGTTGTTGATGAAGCCGTCTGTGTCATCAAGGCAGTAACTCGGTTCAAGCTAATTCTAGGTTGTTCGTAGTTACCACAGCCACAAAGTGATAAATCTCGCATATTTCTACAATGTATCTTCTTAAAATGGGATTTTATACCTAACCTTAAACCACACTGCTAATCGTACGCCTACCCCTAACCTTAAGACAAAAAAGCACACTAAAGTAGAGATAGGCAAATAGTTTAGCCAAGCTGACAGCAGCTAGTTAGCATAGCTTGGGGATAGCTATCTGCAGCTGGCTAGCTTATCTAATGTTAGCCAGTGTCACGTATACTCCCTCTCTGGCGCTCGAGGTCACCAGGCTGCTCATTATTACATAAACCTGTCACCATCGTTACACGCACCAGCGCCTCATCAGACTCACCTGGCCTCCATCACCTGCCTGATTACCTTCCCTATATATGTCACTCCCTTTGGTTAGATATTACGTGATTTGACGTCATTTTATCTGTGACCTTGAGCCTTCTTGGATGAGTACTTCTAATGTAAATCTATGGCTGCACCCAGGGGCTAGAATTTTCCAGCTCTCCCCATAGATTTTGCGGTGATGTAGTGTCCCCATGAGTGACAGAACACTGAGCCAATCACTGACGCAACTAGAGAACATTACCAACCCCTACGCTCCTTATTTTCCGCTGGCTGTCCCACCGTCGCAGAAAGCACTGAGCTAGGCTGAAATACCTGCCTTACTCAAGAAAGCAAAAAAATAGAAAATTATTGTATGCAGCTTCATTAACTCAATTATACATTTTTATTTATTTACATTGGTTGCAAACTGATATTGGGCTCAAAACAGGTGGGGCTCAAAACAAGTGGGGCTCTGCCTTACCTGCCCTGAACGACGGGTCACCAATGGTCTTGGAGAGCTGAAAGAAGACCAACACTATTAGAATGCTATATTATCTTCAGTTCAAGAAGTGGCATTACTAATAACGAGGACAATTCTCTCTAATTCCTTCACTACCATTGTTAGTGAAAAGATGACTTCCTGTGATAATCGGTCTAGAGTGAAGTTCCCCATGAATCTGTACCTAGGGGAAACTTCACCCCAGTGTAATAATCAGGAAGAGCTAAACTGATTATACTGAGACTTCGTCCTCACCATCACTTAGATTTTGTGACAGTAGTGAGTGGTCGAATGTCTTCGGTCTATTAGAGAACTATACAGAGTATATGACATTGCTCTGATAAGATATTATATCCTATGGCTCAAGTGTTATAAATGTGTATCTAAGTATAACTGTAACCTATTGGTAGTATTTATGCAGCAGCCCATACTACAACTCCAAAATAAACTGACTGTTGTAAAAAAAAGTTGTGGCAAGTGTTAAAATAAGATTTGAGCAGTTTTCATACCTCCCAAGTGCTAATTTTCTTCTTCCAGATTCAATGTCTATTGTCAGTGTTTGACCAGAAGCAGGTCTCCCATTTCTGCTATGTTTGTCCTCTCCCACATTTTCTGCATCTGAACTGTAAGATATTAATGAAGTCAATAAAGATTAGGCTATTACAAAGTTAAGAGTTATTGTTACCGTGTAGTAGGCTATCCTGCGCATATTGTTCCATATTTGACAATTAGCTCATCACCACAATCTCAATGACATACAAATATGGAAAGGTTCATTCAGTATTATTAAATAAGGAGCTCTTCGAACATCAAATAGCCTACTTAAGTGAATGTGAGATTAAAATGTGAATAAATAAAAGTTATTCATAATATCATTGTTCGAAATCAAAATAAAACATTAAGACCACGTAAATATTGATTTGACTACATTTAAAAATTGATCGAAATAAGGTAGCCTATTTTTTAGCTAAAATGAATGGACATAAACGTACTAATAATCTCTTGCGTCATTCTTGAGGTTTCCTTTAGTATGTTTTCTACCTTCCTCGGGTGCGCTAAATCGTTTTGAGGTTGTTTGGTTATCATTGTTCGCTTCAAGAGATAGGTCTACTGCTGACCTGCACCTTAGTGTCACGTTCGTCATAATGATTGGACCAAGGCGCAGCGTGCGTAGAGTTCCACATATTTTAATAAATCAAAATTCAACAAAAAAACTAAAAAGCACAAACGAAACGTGACGTGACACTAACAGTGCTACTAGGCAACTATACATAGTCAAGATCCCACAAAGCACAATGGGAAATTGGCTACCTAAATATGATCCCCAATCAGAGAGAACGATAAACAGCTGCCTCTGATTGGGAACCATACTAGGCCCACATAGAAATACAATTCACCTAGATAACCCAGCGCAGTACTGGTCAGGCACCGTGTTATGCGGTCAAGCGCACTGTGTCGCCAGTACGCGCTCATAGCCCGGTGCGCTATAGGCCAGCCCCCTGCAAGTGCCATGCGAGAGTGGGCATCCAGCCAGGGCGTATTGTGCCGGCCCAGCTTGTTTGGTTTCTGGTACAACGTTTCGGCCCAGGGTATCCTGCGCCGGCTCTGCGTGCTGTGTCTGCGGGGTGCTGGGAGGGTGCAGTGCGTCCTATATGCCTGCACTCCGCCCGTGCCAGGTGAATGTGGGTATTGAGCCTAAGGTAGAGGTGCGAGTGGTATGCACCAGATCTCCAGTGCTCAGCCACAGCCCGGTTCAACCTGTGCCTGCACTCTGGAGGGTCCTGGCTAAAGTGGTCATCCAGCCTGGAGGAGTGGTGCCAAGGCTGCGCACCAGAGCTCCAGTGCTCCCCCACAGCCCGGTTCATCCGATGCCTCCTCCACGCACCAGGCCTCCTGTAGGTCTTCCCAGCCTGGTGGGTCCTGTGGCAGCCCCACGCACCAGGCTGTCTCTCCGTCTCCTCCCTCCAGGTTCTCCAGACCGTCCGGAGCTGCCAGAGCCGCCCATCTGTCAGGAGCTGCCAGAGCCGCCCGTCTGTCAGGAGCTGCCAGAGCCACCCATCAGTCAGGAGCTGCCAGAGCCGCCCATGAGTCAGGAGCTGCCAGAGCCGCCCATCAGTCAGGAGCTGCCAGAGCCACCCGTCAGTCAGGAGCTGCCAGAGCCGCCATCAGTCAGGAGCTGCCAGAGCCGCCCGTCACTCCGGTGCTGCCAGAGCCAGCCCGTCACTGCCAGAGTCGCCCTGCACTCCGGCACTGCCGGAGCCTCCCGCCTGTCCGGCGCTGCCGGAGTCTCCCGTCTATTCAGGGCCCGCTGCAAGGATCCCCAGTCCGAAGTCGGCGGCGAGGGTCTCCGCTCCAAAGGCGCCACTTAGGTGGGCCAAGACAATGGTGGAGTGGGGTCCATGTCCCGCGCCAGAGCCGCCACCGCGGACAGATGCCCACCCAGACCCTCCCCTATAGGTTTAGGTTTTGTGGCCGGAGTCCGCAGCTTTGGGAGGGGGGTACTGTCACGTCCTGACTTTAGTTCCTTTTTTATGTCTCCGTTTTAGTTTGGTCAGGGCGTGAGTTGTGGTGGGCATTCTATGTTGTGTATTCTAGGTTTTGTATTTCTGTGTTTGGCCTGGTATGGTTCCCAATCAGAGGCAGCTGTCGATCGTTGTCTCTGATTGAGAACCATACTTAGTCAGCCTGTTTTCCCACTATGGGTTGTGGGTAGTTGTTTTCTATGTCTGTGTTTTACCATACAGAACTGTTTCGGTTTTCATTTATTTCTCTTGTTCTTTTGTATTCAGTGTTTGTTTATATTTCATTAAAATATGGACACTTACCACGCTGCGCATTGGTTCGATCTTTCCTACTCCTCCTCAGTAGAGGAGGAAAACCGTTACACATACTGTATAACACCTGCCCCATGAAAGTATTTTGGCCAAATTGAAAATGCATAAGATAGTTTTATAACTGACCCAACACAACATGCCTAATAAGTAGGCCTAGACTACCGTAATATTTGCTTACTGAACTGAGATGGAAGACAAAGTCCCTTCAACAAGTGTGTATTGTGTAAACCTACAGTAGATGGCAGGCTGACCCATTGTACTTTGAAATACAAATAACCCTCTGTATAGTTTCGTGTTGGCATTATGTTGGTGTGCATAGAAATCATACAGAAGACTTCCAGTCTTGATAATCTCGCCATTTAGCACATACAAACATGTGGAGGAAAGGGATGATTGTCTCAGAAACGTAGCATGATGTTACAGGTTTTCTTATGTAGATGTAAAGCACCAAACAGACACACAGCCTACTGAAAAAGGTCAAATAACATACCGTTACAACACCAGCCCAGGGGTAGGTGGACAGGATATTATCTTATCTTAAGATATTTCTCCATTGAAGAGATCAAAGAGGTTGCAATTCAAAGACTGCTCTGATGGGCTTCTGCATAAGTGATCTGACAGCTGAACTACAACAACTGAGTCTTGCCCCATATTTGTTATGCGTCAGTAAGTGATTGACCACTCATAGGCAGCATTGGAAATGTTAACAGGTTCATGTACACCTGGTCCCAGACAAAGGCATTTTGAAGATGTTAACTTCAGTGAATTACTGATATTTCATTAATATAGGTATCAATGTTTAGGAAAGGACTACAGTGACAACCAACATAATGATAAATTAGAATAATTGTTTTAAATGGAATGGAGTAAAGCCTTTTCACTTCACTGTAAGTGGTAAATACAAAAAGATAAGTGATATTAAACCCAATATCTGTCATTGTGCAAAAGCAGTTTATACATCAATTCAGTCAATTGTGGTTTCCTCTGTACAGTAATGTTAGAACAGCCATATCTACACAATCACATTCAATATTGAATTAGTACTTCAAATCCCTGCTATAGGGACAACAGGAGTGACTATTGACAGGTATTGTTTTGTTAGGCATCGCTGGATACTTCCCTATTTGATAGGTGAATCTAATGGTTTGCTAGCTGTTGACTGTTGAGCTTTATTCTAGAGCGTGAAGGGCTTAAAGAGAAGAAAAATATCTATAGTTTATAAGTGGTTTGACACAGTTGCTCGGATGCAAGGCTTGGCAGACAGAGGGGAATTCTTGTCAAGTGGTTGGCTGGGCAATATGGTAGACTCAATATGACAATGCCATGAGGCATAGGGAGAAGTCACACCCTTTTTCTGTAGAATACTCATTTGGCCATGTTGGTAGCTTATAAGCTATAAGTTAATGTATAGAAATCTCACAAACATAATTATTTGCATGTTAGTGTCAACAGTGTGAAATCATATGTGTTACAATTGTAGTAGCCCTATCACAACCCCCAATGCCCTTGTCAAGAGGTTAGGACCTCTTGATGTAATGGCTAAGGTGTTTGACTGACAGTTGCAGGACATCCAGTTTCAAGTCCCAGTCAGGATACCCCCCAAATACGCTTACCCAGGCAAACCCAGGCTTAAGGACCTATGGGGGAGATATTGAGCAACAATCTTCTACTTTTATTCACTATTAGTTCACATGTCTAATTCAGGGGATTAGGGAACAATAGCAAAGCATGGCAAAGGTCTGCCAGAAGGCACAGAGCCCAACTAGCAACTAGATTGAACGACACAGGTGTATTGAATCTTTATGAGTTTTGAGCTGGGTGTGGCTCTGTCCATTGGCCGTGTTGCTGAAATCGCTGATCCTTGTTTTACCTAGCACTGATTGCGGTACTGTCCAGGTTGCTGAAACATTATTTACGTGTGTGCTGGTTTCATTGCACAACTTGGAGTTACCGTTAGATTCCCTTTATTTTACCTGCAGCATTTCCCAAACAGTTAGAATAGGAAAAGGGAATATAGCGACCTTAGTATATCTTAGTAGGCCTTAGCCTGTGACATCTTGGTGTAATGGCTAAGGTACCCAGGTTTGAGACACCATCGGGCTATGGCAGGATACATTGAGTAATTTTGCACAACAGGAGGTGTCCTCATAACCCCATGGGGTATATTACACCACAATACTTTTGGTTGTTTAAAAAAAATATTATATTCATTAAATGAGATATACTGTAGGTCTACACTGAACCGAAGGTAGCCTAATGACTATTTATACATGATAGAAGGCATCTGACTATGCCTTCCTTCTGTGAAATCAGGGGGTATCACCGTTTTTCTGTCATAATTGAAGTCAGTCAATTTCACAATAGAATACTGTTAACCAGCTAGGTTGACACGCAGCCTACTACTCCCGTCAGTGACTGCGGTTGGCAATTTGAGAATTGACTTGAATGCTGATTTGAGGAGAGATCGACAAAAACAGGAGATTAGTGGATTTTTGAAAGGAAAAAATGGGACGATGACGGATTGTGAGGAGCTGTCCAATTGTTCAAACGCATCTGCTTTATCAGACAGACTAACAATTCCCTCCGTTCAAATCCAGGGACACTTCAGCAAGGAATCGAGGAAATATAGATTCAAACGAAGCAAAACTTCTAAGGGTTTTGAGCCGTCGGTCCTCGCACTGTGTGGTATCGCTGAGAGGACGCCCCATAGAGGCATTTGAAATGAATTCAGCACTGGGCCAGGCGGTCAGCAACCCAAAGTCGAGTGATGTAACCGTTTCATGCGCCAAAGGCAAAGAGGAAAAAAAGGGAAAAAATCTAATCAGAGGCTGGAAAAGGGAGAGGGATGCTTTCAGGACGAGGAAAGAGAAACATGATGGTCAAAGAAGTCCCATCTTAAATTCTATACCTGACCATTTATGCACCCTCGGAAGCAAAGCGAATCCGTGTCATTGTGCAGGGGGCAGAATGGAAGACATTGCCAAAAACGGTTTGGATTGTGGAATAAAGGGCAGCGCTATTGTTGTGAGGAAGAATGACGACACTGTCACAACCGCAAAGAAACTGAGAACAGAAAAGGTAAGCTTAATGCACGTTTTAAAACATGTAGGCTACCAATCATTATCTTATTATCTTAATTGCCGTGGAATATTTTTTTCATAAGAAAGGTAGCCTAACAGGATTACTTGGCAGATGTTTTATGCTTGAGTAAGGTAGCAGCCTAATAGAGATACAGTTATATCATGGTAATCCTTTATGTGCACAGAATACACACAGCTGTTCAAGAATGCAGTTCCAAGGGCCCAGGCCAGAACATCCCCCCCCAAAAAATATAGGCTAAGAATGACAAACGAATATATAATGTACAGTGATGTGGCTACAAAACACTACCACACTATTATTTACAATATATGATGTTATTTACAATATGGACAATGATTTAATAATGAATATAATGACAAGGTACCCTAAGCACACACGCAAGCAGAGAGGTTTTAGCTGTGACATGTGAAAGGCTATAACCAGATGTAAACCTGGGGAATCACCATAATCTCAGACTCATCAGTTGTATCCTAACCCGATTAGTTTATTTTATTAGCATGTCCTCTATTTTGTTTATAATATAACTGAAACTCCACAGCAAAAGGAAGGGAAGTTTCTTCGGGTACTAATTTCTTATGCTTCTCCTTTTACAGTTTCTGTCATTTATGGTTCATGTTAATGCTATTGGAGGCTGTTGCCCACCATTGATTGTTCTCAGGGAACAGTCCCACACAGTCCACAATTTTTACCTGAGTCTTTTCATTTGATTTATCTTAAATAGCTTAGTAGGGACACCACAAAGTCCCAACCTACATAGGCAGTTGTTTTTTTTATAATGATTTAATCTAATTTGTTACAAGAGAAGACGCCTATCTTTCTCCATGACAGATGCCACCAGTAATCAGTGTTTTTCACTCAGCAGCAGGGGAAGTGGAGTGTGTGAACGGTAGCCATCTTTTCTCCCTGCTCTTGGCTATCAGCTCCTCACCGTGCTGCATATTAAAATCACACATAGCCTGTAACAATGAACGCTTGTGTTGC
The DNA here is from genome assembly GCF_002021735.2 of Oncorhynchus kisutch. Lineage (NCBI taxonomy): Eukaryota > Metazoa > Chordata > Actinopteri > Salmoniformes > Salmonidae > Oncorhynchus > Oncorhynchus kisutch. Next base: position 49,950,117 of record NC_034176.2, read on the forward strand.
TTTTATGGTTACAAGACAAGGCATTCGTGATGAAGACAAGCCCTAGGTTTTTGACTCATCATTGTGGTCAATGTTTGAGACGTTTGCTGAGTGATTCTGTCTGAGGGAGGGAGGGTACAGGACTGTGGCATTGCATCTTGCAATCAAAGCAGGGGAGCATGCATCAGTCTTTGTTTTTGTCCCTTCATAGGTATCTGATCAGACACAAACAACCCTGTAGGAATGACTTCTCTTTCAAATGATGTTATATGCATACATTAACATTTAAAAATGACATAACACATTTAGTCAGAAGTACAAACATGTTCAGCACTGCATATAAACCTAAATAGCAAAAATACATGAATGACAATCTTTTTGCAGTTACAACACAAAGCAATAGTATTGCTTGTTCTTTTTCATTTGTTTTTCAGGTCATGCAGAAATGCTATTTTCATCGAATATTTCATTAAACTGCTGAAATGTGTACATCACTGGTATTCAAAGATACATATATTTTTTTGAAGATTAATTGTCAACAGCTGCTTGTAATTTTATGAAATTACCAATAGGCTTTGGAAAACAACACTTTCCTTTGTTTATTACCATCCCTATGATGAACATAGATATGAGATTATTTATGAATTAAAGGTCAGGATGCTTAAAGGCCCAGTGCAATCAAAAAAACATTTTTTTCTGTGTTTTGTATCATACAGTGCCTTGCAAAAGTATTCATCCCCCTTGGCGTTTTTCCTATTTTGTTGCATTACAACCAGTAATTTAAATAGATTTTTATTTGGATTTCATGTAATGGACAAAATAGTCAAAATTGGTGAAGTGAAATGAGAGACATAACACAAAATAAAAAACAGAAAAGTGATGCGTGCCCCCCTTTGCTATGAAGCCCATAAATAAGATTTAGTGCAACCAATTACCTTCAGAAGACACATAATTAGTTAAATAAAGTCCACCTGTGTGCAATCTAAGTGTCACATGATCTGTCACATGATCTCAGTATATATACACCAGTTCTGAAAGGCCCCAGAGTCTGCAACACCACTAATAACAGCTAGTTTTAAGTTTCCCCTCCCCACTCAAACCACTCCAAGACAGTCCTAGTAAAATTCTAGCTTGAGAATTTTTTTTTTGCTAAAAAGCTATATAATTCTTATTGATTTTATTGATGGAAAACTATTACAGTAAGATAATTGTTACACAGAAATGATTTGATATTGATGTAAAAACGGCTGCTTTGGGCCTTTTATGTTGAAAAGTCAGAGGTGATATTTGACTACTCATCCTCCTTTCCGTAGGTGGATTCAATGTTTACAGTGCCTGCACCCCCGCCACCCGGCCCTCAAAGCCCAATGTCCAATGCCCCCTTCTCTTCACCCATCTCAAAGCAACTTCTGGTGAGGACCAGATCCATAGGAACCAACACACAAGATGGAGGGCCAGACACCGATTCATGTCGCCCTGGCCCTTGTCAGCCAGGCACCAGTGTCAACCTGGAGGGCATTGTGTGGCATGAGACTGAGGAAGGTGAGGATTCCATTCCTCCAGCTCTCCTAAAATTTCAGCATTCCACCATGTGGTTCAGCATGTACATGATTGACCATGAATGAAAGGCTGTACAGTCGCTTATATCAGTGGGCATAAAACAGTTTATTCCACGGTAATATTATTAACGGTAAGCCAGTATTAATAATTATCATCTGATCAAAGGTAGGCCTTAGCCTTGCGGAGATGTAAACATAACCGTATTTACAGTAGCCCAAAACCGAGAGGCTCGATTTAATCTACTTCACTGAAGAAAGCAACATTGCTGGCTCACTTGAGGACTAGAGTGTCACTTATAAAACTGAATTTGGTCTTTGCACACGGCCAACAAAGTGATTTGTGAGCTAGAAAATGCTTTTGTATTCAAGGCTGGTTTTAATTAAAGGATCTCTGCTGATGTAACAGTGTAACAGACCATGAGAGAATTCATCTGATGTGTGTTCTGTTTTTAAGAGGCCTATTATTCCTGTAAAACTCGGATTTGAAGAGAAAGGCTGTTGCCGTCTTATTTGGAAGCTATGCCATGGGACCTCCCTAGTAAGACACCTTAGCGTTCGAGGGCTGCAGAGATGCCGAGTGCATATTGATTAGGCAAATGCTAATTGCAGACCACCATCTTAATGTCCCCGACTGTGAGCTAGATTTTGATGTATACATATCAAAATGCAATTGAGGGGTTTGATTTTATTTTCAGGAATGTTGGTAAATGTATATTAATTGAAAAACACATGTTGTGAAAGAGAGAGTTATTTTGGGGGGGGCTAGTGAAAAGACGGACATGATTTTGTTTGAAATACTGAACATTGCAAGGTCATTTTATTTTAGAAACAAATAATATATATCCACTCCAAACAACAGAACTCCAGTAGAAAAAGTATCCCGATTAGGTTTTAAACAGTTACATGTTATAAAGTATCAATCCATAAATAAATACATATTCAAATAGTCCTTTGTTTGAACTATATTGTACAAATATAACATTAGTGATTTATTGTATCCAGGGGATGAACAGTGTATATACAATGTGTGTTTTCCTTTTGGAAAAAGCAACTTTTGGAAAAATTGTATGGGGGTTTTACAGGTTTCTTTTCATTAGGATACATCAATATTTTTGAATTGCATTCTATACATTTTAGGGAAGGATTTAAGGAAGAATAAGGACATTGAAAGTCGTTTGCATTAAGTTGCTGATCAAGGTTGGATGGATGGATTCTTATTGTTTGAGTTACACTGCCCGCCAGGGGTTAGCCTATATTATTTTATTTAACTAGGCAAGTCAGTTAAAAACAAATTCTTATTTACAATGACAGCCTACCCCAGCCAAACCCTAACCCAGATGACGCTGGGCCAATTGTGAGCCGCCTATGGGACCCCCAATCACGGCTGGTTGTGATACAGCCTGGAATCAAACCAGGGTCTGTAGTGACGCCTCTAGCACTGAGATGCAGTGGCTTATACCGCTGCACCACTCGGGAGCCCCCTAACCCAAATTGAATGCGATTACATTCCTAAGCGTGGAAAAAATATTTAGAGAAACGTAACTTAGGATTGGACAGACAAATATCATGGAAATGATTCACAAAATGACTCACTTTCGCACCAGCTGCAAAAACCATATGGAATGTTCCATCCACCTGGACAATGGATATAGAGCATCTTGGGGGGGGGGGGGGGGAAACGAGTGTGCTGGATATCACATTTAGCAATAAAACACATTTTAAAGCACACCTAAACTAAATGTTTGAAAGTTTGATAACAGCCATAATTCATGCACATAGAAAGGGACCCATGAGCATTAATTTCAGATGAAAAAATGCACATCTGAAAAGTTGGCGTTTATTGTGTTTTGGACATAAACCCTTCAATTGCAGAGCTCATTCAAATTGTCACAACAACAAGACATTTCGGTTTGCAGTTCACAGATTTTAGTGTTTACTTTCAAGAAAATTAGACTAGAATCCAAACTACTTTATATGGTCATTTGCCAAGGCAAGATAAAGGTGTAATATGTTTTCATACAAATCACTTCTGTAAAAGCATTTGAATATACTCGGTACAGTGAAATAATAATGTGCAATATCTATTTGATTCTCGAATATCTTCATTCTCGACTTTTGGTTGTCTTGGAGAAATCACAGAGGGCGATTGGCTTTGTGTAAACAAAAATGTAAATTACATAATTCAGCCTTCTTGGTGCTGTGGTAAGAACAAGGCTGTATCCCACATTGTACTCTATTCCCTATATATAGTGTACTACATGGGCCCTGGTCAAAATAATTGCACAATATAGGGAATAGGGTGCCATTTGGGACGTAGACCAAGCCTCCATAAAAGCCACAAAAAGAGGATCCCATCTATCAGTCTGATGTCATTTCATCTGATAAAAAGTTATCACAATGCCATTATGGTTGTCAACTGGACCTCCATCCATGCCACAGTTCAAAGCACATCATTTTAAAATGTCTTCAATGTAACATGCTCCTTTTTGCTTTTTGAATTGTAGGTGTCCTTGTAGTCAATGTAACATGGAGAAAAAGAACCTATGTGGGGACTCTTTTGGACTGTACCAAGCATGACTGGGCACCACCCAGGTAATAATAAATATTCATCCTTTGTTGTATAGTATTGAAAAATAGTATATGAGTAGCCTATTTTGTTTTAGCCTTTTCTGTTGCCAAGAAAGCTGTCAGTGACTATGTTTGTTGCATGTCATTACCATTGTAAGTATTCAATGATGAGTACTTATGTAATTTTTGATGGATTTGATTGATTGATTTTATTTCCGTGTCATACACCAATTTTGTATAGATTTTTTTTGTATGGTTTACTATATATACACTACGGTTCAAAAGTTTGGGTTCACTTAGAAATGTCCTTGTTTTTGAAAGGAAAACATTTTTTTGGTCCATTAAAATAACATCAAGTTGATCAGAAATACAGTGTAGACATGTTAATGTTGTAAATTACTATTGTAGCTGGAAACGTCTGATTTGCAATGGAATATCTACATAGGCGTACAGAGGCCCATTATCAGCAACTGTTACACCTGTGTTCCAATGGCACGTTGTGATAGCTAATCCAAGTTTATAATTTTAAAAGGCTAATTAATCATTAGAAACCCCTTTTGCAATTGTTAGCACAGCTGAAAACTGTTATTCTGATTAAAGAAGCAATAAAACTGGCCTTCTTTAGACTAGTTGGGTATCTGGGGCATCAGCATTTGTGGGTTCGATTACAGGATCAAAATAGCCAGAAACAAAGAACTTTCTTCTGAAACTCGTCTATTCTTGTTCTGAGAAATTAAGGCTATTCCATGCGAGAAATTGCCAAGAAATTGAAGATCTCATACAACACTGTGTACTACTCCCTTCACAGAACAGCTAAAAATGGCTCTAACCAGAATAGAAAGAGGAGTGAGAGGCCCCGGTGCACAACTGAGCAAGAGGACAAGGACATTAGAGTGTCTAGTTTGAGAAACAGATGCCTCACAAGTCCTCAACTGGCAGCTTCATTAAATAGTACCCACAAAACACCAGTCTCAACGTCAACAGTGAAGAGGCGACATCGGAATGTTGGCCTTCTAGGCAGAGGTCCTCTGTCCAGTGTCTGTGTTCTTTTGCCCATCTTAATCTTTTATTTTTATTGGCCAGTCTGAGATATGGCTTTTTCTTTGCAACTCTGCCTAGAAGGCCAGCATCCCAGAGTTACCTCTTCACTGTTGACATTAAGACTGGTGTTTTGCGGAACTATTTAATGAAGCTGCCAGTTGAGGACTTCGAAGGCGTCTGTTTCTCAAACTGGACACTCAAATGTACAGTCCTCTTGCTCAGTTGTGCACTGGGGCCTCCCACTCCTCTTTCTATTCTGGTTAGAGACAGTTTGTGCTGTTCTGTGAAAGGAGTAGTACACAGTGTTGTACGAGATCTTCAGTTTATTGGCAATTTATCGCATGGAATATCTTTAATTTCACAGAACAAGAATAGACTGATGAGTTTCAGAAGAAAGTTCTTCTTTGTTTCTGGCTATTTTGAGCCCGTAATCAAACCCACAAATGCTGATGCTCAACTAGTCCAAAGAAGACCAGTTTTATTGCTTCTTTAATCAGTACAACACAGGAGTGATGGTTGCTGATAATGGGCCTCTGTACGCCTATGTAGATATTCCATAACAAATCAGACGTTTCCAGCTACAATAGTCCTTTACAACATTAACAATGTCTTCACTGTATTTCTGATCAACTTGATGTTATTTTAATGGACAAAAAAATGAGCTTTTCTTTCAAAAACAAGGACATTTCTAAGTGACCCCAAACTTTTGAACGGTAGTGTATATATATATATATATATGTATATATTTTCTTCTTCTAGATTTTGTGAGTCACCATCCAGTGACTCTGATCTGCCAGGTGGCCGTGGCCGTGGTAAAAGGATGCGACTGGCCATCCCGGATCGACCCTGTGTTGAACCTGGGCTTGCCAAGGTCCGAGGGCTGCCACATAAGAGCCGTGGTGGGGGCATTCACAGCAAGGGCCGAAGAGGGAGCCTTAATCTGATCAATAACTGCAGAACACCTCCATTTTTCACAGTTGAGGAGATCAAGCCAAACTCCATCCCATCTGGGAAGAGGAAAAACAAACCACCGACTGATCTGGATTTGAGTTTAGTCACAGATGACATTAAAAATGGAAACGGGAAGAGGATCCGTGCCAAGTCCCGGAGTGCTCCTTCCACTCCACAGGGAAAGTCGGATCCTACCTTTAACGATTCGGCATGTACCTCTCCCATACTGATAGACTGCCCCCATCCTCACTGTAACAAGAAATACAAGCATATCAATGGGCTGCGGTACCACCAGACACATGCACACTTAGATGTGGACCGGAAGCCAGAGTTTGAGGCTGAGATTGAGGACAGACTGTCTGATTGTGAGGAGTCCCTCAGTAACATGACTTTCGACTGCTCTGATATAACCAATAGCTCATCAAAGAAGCCCAGCCCCCTATATAAGGTTTCTACAATAGGGTCTCCAAAAAGCAGACGATTAATGTTCAATAGTGATCATAGTCCCATGGCGAATTCTAAAATGAGGAGGAATTCGTTGATCAAAGAGGGACTCATTGATGACTTGAGTAACTTGCCAATCATCTCGAACATGACTGTGGTACTGGAAAATTGCCTTGTTACTGATAGGAACTCCTCTGTGGAGATGCCTAAGCTTGAAGCCGAGGGTTTGATCGATAAGAAGGGAGTGTGTGATAAAGGGAAAAAGGTTCATGGGAAAGTTGAGAAGTGTTCATCTAAATCTAGAACCAACAGGCCTATAGCTCCTGCTCCCCCAAAGCTGATTGCAATCCCCAACACTGTGTTCTCCACTAACACAACAGAAGCCAACACACAGCAGTCTTCCCCATCAGTAGCTGTTGGTGTCACCACAACAAAGAACCTCTCACTTAAACCCATCAAGCCAAAGTTAAACATCATGGTAGAGCCAAGTCTGGGTAAAACAACCCTAGTCACTTGCAAGGAGACCAGGAACAAAGACAAACGAAGATTAAAAGACAAACACAATAAAGACACAAGGACCTCTAATGGCGATAGCATTCAACTAAAGATGGACGAGGGAAAGGTGGTGGGAAAAGAACCTTCTGGAAGCCTTCTGAAAGAGCACTTGAGCAAACAAGACGTAATGAACAGTCTAACGGAGTCTCAGGAGAGTAGAATGGCCAGCATCAGAGCTGAGGCTGACAAAGTGTACACGTTCACTGACAACTCTCCTAGTCCTTCCATAGGTAGCTCTTCAAGACTGGATTGTGGCTCCCTTGAAAGTGGAGATGGCACCACCACCAAAACTAACAGCCCGGCATACTCAGACATATCGGATGCAGGTGATGATGGGGGTTCAGACTGCCGTTCAGACACTAGGTCCAAAAGTCCAAGGTCCATCTCAGCCTCTGAGATGAACTCAAACAACAATCCCAATCTAAATCCAAAGACTCCTCCAGCTGCATCTATTCCTGCAGGGCCTGTCAAAGACCCCCAGTCTCCTTTTTACCACGGATATGACCCCTACTATATTCAGAATTACATGCAGACCGGCCAGTCAAACACAGCTGCTTTCCATAAGACCTCCACCCTTCAAGACAGTAAATGCAAAAAGGAGGACAATGAGGGGAGAAACACCCCGGAATTATTTGATTCGAAGAAGACTGATGTCATCAACTCAAGTTCGCAGTCCCAGCTTCAGATGGCGATGACACAAACACACACGGCTCTTGCCCAGTCCTTGTACTACGGCCAGTATGCACGAGGTCTTTACATGGATCAAAAACTCTTAATTGCATCCAAGTGCTGTGATCAGCAGCAAATCACCAAGCAGAGAGGAGGTCAAGCAAACCGAGAACCAGATGAGTTGAAACACATGATAACCTCGACATCTGTATTATCTAAGGGGACAGACTCTGTGAAAACGTGCTGTGCCAAACCTGGGCTCTCGTTTGCAGAAATGGATGAGCGACCCCAGACTCTGACCACACAGCCACAAGGGAAGCCGATGCTTGTCAATATGACAGAAAACCAGGGACTTGTCAAAGACAGTGATGAAATGAAATCATCCATGAATCCAAATAATCAGACAGATCTGGACTCAAATGTATCATTTTCAAATGTAAGTTTTTCACTCTGTCTTTAGCTATTTGGATGTTGGTGTGTACGACTGTTGTGAAGGTCAGATTGTCAGACTGTTGCATTATGTAAACCTTTAGTCCAGGTAAAGGCTGTTTATGTGGTACTGTAGATGTCCTTTTGCCTAATATTTTCAAGAAGACAGATTAGGAAGATAAGTTTTATTTTATCGGTCAAATCTAAGATGGCCATACTACTAAAGGACGTAACCCAATTTTAGATGTAAATGTAAACATTTAACATAAGTAGCTAAGTAAGGAACATTTGAAAAGAAAAGTTGGTTTTGATACAAATGTTGAATTTGCAGTTGATGGATTGACTTGTCAATTCACAAACTGGGATTACTGGTATTAAATTAAATATTAAGAAAACCCATCACAAACAACACTTTTCCTCATCGATTTAGCATGCAGAAGTCCAATGCTGGTCCCGACCAAATCAATCCAATAATGTGGAGCAGCAAAGTGAAGATCTTAGCCAGAGCTCAGAGGAGTTAAATGCTGACATGTCTAAGGAGTGGGAGATGCCCTCTGAGCCAGTGACAAAGTTGGGAGTAGAGCTCAAAAAGGCTACGAACCAGAACGTCACCACATCAGACATAGAGGACTGTGATAGGCTAGAGGAGCAGCAGCCAATAGGGGTCATGTCTGAGGAATCACAGAGTGCCAGGGTGGCTGTATCACCAGCGATGAACCCCCAACAACAACCCTATATCCAGTACCAGCATTCCTACCAATACCTACAGATGTGTGACCCCAGCAACAACTCTTACACGGTCAAGTCACCCACCCTGGTGCATAACTACCCACGTAAGTCTATATGGTTGGAGAAATTATGACTACAATGGGCAATAGAAACTGAAATCGAGTTGTTTGCGTGAATTTTTCTGCTTCATCATATTTTGTGTATTTAACATTTTGGATTATATCACGTGTTCAAGATTCATGCCAAGTTTGTGTCATGTTAAAGAGATTGCTATTTGGCCTGGCATTGTGAATGAATTTATTGAAGGGCTGTTTTCTAAATTGTGTTTTGTACTGTACATATTAGGTTTCCACTATCCTCTCTATGGGAAAACAGCAGGCAGAGAGGAGTCAGATTTGACTCAGAACAGCCGTAGTGTGAGCAGTAAGCCAGCCAGTGAGTCTACTGCCCTTGAGCTTCTGCAACACCACAATCTGCCATACCATGGCAAATCCCCTGCGGTGAGTGTCCATCAAGTATAGGCAGAATTGAGGCTGAAAAATATAAAGCAAAAGGGAATCCATGAAAGGAACATGCATCAGTTTATGGCGGAAGAGAGAGGAAATTGAAATGAGCATCTGTGAGATACTAGCCCTATTGCAAGTGTGATCTGTGACATGCTGTTGAAATTATAATATTAGTGTGCAATACATACTGCATATACAGTACTACAAAGACATATTTTAGTAAAGAATCACCCTTTTTGTCAATAGCCTGGTGAGAAAGGATCCCTTGAAGGAGAGAGAGAGACTGACCGGGAGAGGAACCATGTTCCCTTTGCCAGGCACCTTCACACTCATCATCATACACATCTTGGAATGAGCTACCCACTCATGTCTGGGCAGTACGACATTTTCCAAGGTAAACAAACGTTTCCTGAATGATTGAAATGTAAAGTGAAAAAAATATTTTACTTTGAAAATATTATATATTTCATTTCTAAAAACAATAAGTCTGTGATTGAGAGGAAGGCATGCTTATTATGTCTATAATATGTTGTTTTCTTTACTGATACTAAAGCACAATAGTTCATTAGATATAGCTAGATCTCTCATCTCTCTTTTGAAGGGATAAGCTCTAGAGCCCTGGTTTCCAGCCAGAAGGTGTTGGTACACTTATCTTCAACTGGTATGTCCTCTTAGTTGCCCAATCCATACCCTCTCTATGATAGGCCTATTGTTTGATCCTTTTGTCAAAAGAGAAAAGGATCCGTACTGAATAATGACATGAAGTAAACTTTATTTCAATTTTCTTTACTGTGAGAGGTAGGTATTCTATATAAAATCATTCTAAAATCAAATAAGATGTTCATGAACTCTGCTTCTACAGATAATGAAGGGAAGAAGTAAAACCATGTGACTGGCTCACATGAGGATAAGAAGATTTACAGGCATCAATTCCATGGTGTTATATTCATAGCCTCTATGGGAGGCAGAGACCAATTTCATTTGCGATTTAATCAATATTTTATAAGAGTCAGAGTAGTGGTATTGTAATATTGGTGGAGATATGTATCAAGTAACAAGACTTAAGTATTTTGCATTTGGATGCCTGTCTGAAAACACACGTGACAAACCCCATAGTGTCATAGAATCAGCCATAAATTGCCATGCTACAAAGTTTATATGCACATGTATCGTAATGTAAATCATATGGTTGAATGTACTGAAATTTGTATTATCCCAATGTTTTTTTCCGTTGGGAAACTGCAATTGAAGTGCAAGAGTCTATAAAGTGGTCCTCCCAGTATTACTTAATTACATTTGTATACTGTACTTGACTGTAGCCACTTGTTGATTGTATTGTCTTGTGTGAGAGTAAATCTTCACATTTTACCAGTGCCATAGAACTGTGGTGTATATATTCTGTATAGTTACATGACATAGTATTAAATGCTTATTATTTATGTTTGTTTTAATTTCAATGCATTGTATTGTGATTTACATTACAGCACATTACTTGCATAGTTCCAGTGGTTGTTTTATTACTTGAATAGTGCTACAAACTCTGTTTACAAGTATTGACATCTCTAGAGAAACTCTTCAATGAAGTTGCATGATGAGTGTAATTCACACAGTGTATCAAGTTACTTTGGAATCAATTAAACATGGAAACTGCTGTTGCTTTTTTATACTGTTTATGCCTTAATTCATATGTGTGGCAATCAGAATTAAAGGGTGTTTATATACACCTTATGTGTTCTGTCTATTTTGTCCTTAATAATGCCCATGCACTATACACTCTCTTCCAGGGCAGAAGGTAAAACAAGGGGGCTTGTGTCAGGGGGCATCTGTAAATTTTACACATTTGATTACATCCCTGTTAGTGAGCATTTCTACTTTGCCAAGATAATCCAGCCATCTGACAGGTGTGGCATATCACGAAGCTGATTAAACAGCATGATAATTACATAGGTGCGCCTTGTGTTGGGGGACAATAAAAGGTCCATCTAAAATGTGTAGTTTTGTCCAACATTTATGTAAAATCTTTGAAATTGTTGCATGTTACGTTTATATTTTTGTTCCGTATACAGTGCCTTATTAAGAAAGGATTCACACCTCTTGACTTTTTCCACATTTTGTTGTTACAGCCTGAGTAAAAAATACAAATTTAGATTGTGTGGGTCAGTGACAAAAACACACACACTTGAAAGTGGAATTTCTTTGAAATTTTTACAAAAAAATAAAAAATGAAAAGCTGAAATGTCTCGAGTCAATAGGTATTTTACCCCTTTGTTATGACAAGCCTAAATAAGTTCAGGAGTAAAAATGTACTTCATAATACGTTGCACACTCTGTGTGCAATTGTGTTTAACTTTTTTTTTTATGGCTATCTCATTTCTGAACCCGACACATACAATTATCTGTAAGGTCCCTCAGTTGAGAAGTGAATTTCAAACAGTTTCAGCCACAAAGACCAGAGAGGATTTCCAATGCCTCACAAAGGGCACCTATTGGTAGATGTGTAAAAACAGCAGACATTGAATATCCCTTTGAGCATGGTGAAGATATTAATTACACTGTGGATGGTGCATCAATACACACAGTCACTACAAAGATACAGGCGTCCTTCCTAACTCAGTTGCCGGAGTAAAGGAAAACCGCTTAGGGATTTCACCATGAGGCCAATGCAGACTTTAAATTAGTTACAGAGTTTAATGGCTGTGATAGGAGAATGGATGGATCAACAACATTGTAGTTACTCCACAAAACTAACCTAATTAACAGAGTGAAAAGAAGGAAGCCTGTACAGAATAGAAATATTCTAAAACATGCATCCTGTTTGGAACAAGGCGAAACTGTAAAAATATGGCAAAGCAATTAACACTTTTTATTCAGGACAAAAAGTTATGTTTGCGGCAAATCCAACACAACACATTACTGAGTACCACTCTCCATATTTTCAAGCATAGTAGTGGCTGCATCATGTTATGAGTATGCTTGTAATTGTTAATGACTTTGGAGTTTCAGGATAAAAAAGAAACGGAATGGAGCTAAGCACAGGCAAAATCCTAGAGGAAAACCTGGTTCAGTCTGCTTTCCACCAGACACTGGGAGATGAATTAACCTTTTAGTAGGACAGTAACCTAAAACACAGGGTCAAATCTACACTGGAGTTGCTTACCAAGAAGACAGTGAATGTTACATTTTTTACTTAAATCTACTTAAATCTGGCAAGACCTGAAAATGTTTGTCTAGCAATGATCAACCACCAATTTGACAGAGCTTGAAGAATTTTTAAAAGAATAATGGACAAATGTTGAACAATTCGTGTGGAAAGCTCTTGGAAACGTTTCAAGAGAAGGCCCAGATGCAGACAGTGTCGATGTAACAAAAGTTTATTTCTAGAACAGGGGGCAGGAAAAACGACAGGCCAAGGGCAGGCAGAGGTCAGTAATCCAGATCAGAGTCCATAAGGTACAGAATGGCAGGCAAGCTCAGTGTTAGGGCAGGGAAAATGGTAGAAACTAGAAAACAGGAACTAGAACAAGATAGGAGCAAGGTGAAAAACACTGGTAGGCTTGACGAACAAAATGAAATGGCAACAGACAAACATAGAACACAGGTATAAATACACTGGGGATAATGGGGAAGATGGGCAACACCTGGAGGCGGGTGGAGAAAAGAACAAAGACAGGTGAAACAGATCAGGGTGTGACAGTACCCTCCCTACCTGGGCGCACACCTGGTTGACCGGGGATCTGGTGTTGGAAATCAGCGATGAGGCCTGGGTCTAGGACGTCCCAGCACCATTCCTCTGGGCCATAACCCTCTCAGTCAACTAGGTACAGGAATCCCCTGCCTAGAGGCCGAACCTTCACCGTGTACGCCGGTTGGCCACTGATTAGATGGGGGAGAGGAGTGAGCCTGGAAACAGGCTCGGTCTATAAAAAAATGGTCAGATGAAGCAGATGCTAAACTACAGGTCTGCTTTACTATCACAGACTGGAACATGTTCCGGGATTCTTCCGATGACATTGAGGAATACACCACATCAGTCACTGGCTTTATCAATAAGTGAATTGAGGACGTCGTCCCCACAGTGACTGTACGTACATACCCCAACCAGAAGCCATGGATTACAGGCAACATTCGCACTGAGCTAAAGGGTAGAGCTGCCGCTTTCAAGGTGCGGGACTCTAACCTGGAAGCTTACAAGAAATCCCGCTATGCCCTGCGACGAACCATCAAACAGGCAAAGCGTCAATACAGGGCTAAGATTAAATCATACTACACCAGCTCTGACGCTCGTCGGATGTGGCTGGGCTTGCAAACTATTACAGACTACAAAGGGAAGCACAGCCACGAGCTGCACAGTGACACGAGTCTACCAGACGAGCTAAATCATTTCTATGCTCGCTTCGAGGCAAGCAACACTGAGGCATGCATGGGAGCACCAGCTGTTCCGGACGACTGTGTGATCACGCTCTCCGTAGCCGACGGGAGTAAGACCTTTAATAAACAGGTCAACATACACAAGGCTGCGGGGCCAGACGGATTACCAGGACGTGTGCTCCGGACATGTGCTGACCAACTGGCAGGTGTCTTCACTGACATTTTCAACATGTCCCTGATTGAGTCTGTAATACCAACATGCTTCAAGCAGACCACCATAGTCCCTGTGCCCAAGAACACAAAGACAACCTGCCTAAATGACTACAGACCCGTAGCATTCACGTCCATAGCCATGAAGTGCTTTGAAAGGCTGGTAATGGCTCACTTAAACACTAGACCCACTCCAATTTGCATACCGCCTAAACAGATCCACAGATGATGCAATCTCTATTGCAATCCACACTGCCCTTTCCCACCTGGACAAAAGGAACACCTATGTGAGAATGCTGTTCATTGACTACAGCTCAGCGTTCAACACCATAGTACCCTCAAAGCTCATCACCAAGCTAAGGAACCTGGTACTAAACACCTCCATCTGCAACTGGATCCTGGACTTCCTGACAGGCCACCTCCAGGTGGTGAGGGTAGGTAGCAACACAACTGCTACGCTGATCCTCAACACTGGAGCTCCCCTGGGGTGCGTGCTCAGTCCTCTCCTGTACTCCCTGTTCACCCACAACTCCACGAATCCAACACCATCATTAAGTTTGCTGACGACACAACAGTGTCGGCCTGATCACCGACAACGATGAGACAGCCTATAGGGAGGAGGTCACTGACCTGGCCGGGTGGTGCCAGAATAACAACCTATCCCTCAACGTAGCCAAGACTAAGGAGATGATTGTGGACTACAGGAAAAGGAGCCCCATTCTCATCGACGGGGCTGTAGTGGAGCAGGTTGAGAGCTTCAAATTCCTTGGTGTCCACATCAACAACAAACTAGATTGGTCCAAACTCACCAAGACAGTCGTGAAGAGGGCACTATTCCCCCTCAGGAAACTAAAAAGATTTGGCATGGGTCCTGAGATCCTCTAAAAGGTTCTACAGCTGCAACATCGAGAGCATCCGGACCGGTTGCATCACTGCCTGGTATGGCAATTGTTCGGCCTCCGACCGCAAGGCACTTCAGAGGGTAGTGCGTACGGCCCAGTACATCACTGGGGCAAAGCTGCCTGCCATCCAGAACCTCTACACCAGGCGGTGTCAGAGGAAGGCCCTAAAAATTGTCAAAGACCCCAGCCACCCCAGTCATAGACTGTTCTCTCTACTACTGCATGGCAAGCGGTACCGGAGTGCCAAGTCTTGGCTTCTCAACAGTATTTACCCCCAAGCCATAAGACTCCTGAACAGGTAACCAAAATGGTTACCCGGACTATTTGCATTGTGTGCCCCCCCAACCCCTCTTTTACGCCGCTGCTACTCTATGTTTATCTTATATGTATAGTCACTTTAACTATACATTCATTTACATACTACCTAAATTGGCCCGACCAACCAGTGCTCCCGCACATTGGCTAACCGGGCTATCTGCATTGTGTCCCACCACCTGCCAACAGCTCCTTTTACGCTTCTGCTACTCTCTGTACATCATATATGTACAGAGAGTATATCTACATGTACATACTACCTCAATCAGCCTGACTGACAGGTGTCTGTATATAGCCTTGCTACTCTTTTTTCAAATGTCTTTTTACTGTTGTTTTATTTATTTATTTACCTACCTACCTACCTACCTACCTACCTACCTACCTACCTACCTACCTACACACACACACACACACACACACACACACACACACACACACACACACACACACACACACACACACACACACACACACACACACACACACACACACACACACACACACACACACACACACACACCTTTTTTCCTCGCTCTATTGGTTAGAGCCTGTAAGTAAGCATTTCACTGTAAGGTCTACACCTGTTGTATTCGGAGCACATGACAAATAAACTTTGATTTGATTTGATTTGGGTGTGTTATAGGCAGGCTTCCATTCATCCCCTTCCCGTATCCGCACCAGGTGGTAGGCGTTCCATAGGTCCAGCTTGGAGAACACGGTTTCCCCCTGAAGTGGCTCAAAGGCCGAGGAGATGAGTGGTATCGGGTAGTGGTTCTTCACCGTGATGTAGTTGAGGCCCCGGTAGTCAATGCACGGGCACAGGGTTTTGTTCTTGTCCACAAAAATGAATCCTGTGCCGGCAGGGGAGGCAGAAGGATGGATGTACCCTGCAGCTAGGGAGGCCTCAATGTAAATCTCCATAGCCTTGGTCTCCGGACTCAGAGTACAGTTGTCCCCAGGGGCGGAGTGGTGCCTGGGAAAAGTTTGATCCCGCAGTCATAGGGTCAATGCAGCGGAAGCGAAGTGGCCCGGACTGTAAAGAATACCTCTCAGGTTAAATAATGAACAGGTAATTGGGGGATTGAAACCAGGTGTGTAAGACAAAGACAAAACAAATGGAAAATGAAAAGTGGATCGGCGATGGCTAGAAGGCCGGTGACGTCGACCTCCGAATGTCGCCCGAACAAGGAGAGGGACCGACTTCGGCGGAAGTTGTGACACACCCAGAAAGACTCACAAGTTCTACAAAGTATTGATTCAGGGCTGTGAATACTTATGTAAATTATACATTTCTGTATTTCATTTTCAATAGTTTAGCAAACATTTTATAAAACATATTTTCACTTTGTCATTATGGGGTATTGTGTGTAGATGGATGAGATGTTTTATTTATTTAATACATTTTTAATTCAGGCTGTAACATGTCAAAATGTGGAATAAGACAAGGGGTATGGTTACTTTCTGAAGGCACTGTATAATGCAATTCTATTCATGGTGCAAAATGTATCTTCCAGACATAGGGTCTATGATTCAAAGGGGTTTTGCAACTGACTAGGTATCCCTTTCCCTTTCCCTTCCCCTTCCCTTCCTTTTCCCTTACTACTGTTGCCTATTGTCATTATGCGTAACACAAGAGCAGTAACTTGGAACAGCATTGTGTAAATCTTTGTCCATGTAAAAACTATTATGCAATTTTTGGCGGTTCAAAGATAAGAATGGCTTAAAAAATGTAAAAAAAATTTGGCACCACTAAATAGATGTGCAAGCCAATTTTTTAAATAAAAAAGCCTACACAATGAATATTTCTGGCACAGGCTTATGGAAACAAATTTGATATACACTGAGGATACTAAACATTAGGAACACTTTCCTAATATTGAGTTGTATCATTCCAGAATCATGGGCGTTAATTGGGAGTTGGTCCCCCCCTTTGCTGCTATAACAGCCTCTACTCTTCTGGGAAGGCTTTCCACTAGATGTTGGAACATTACTGCGGGGTCTTGCTTCCATTCAGCCACAAGAGCATTAGTGAGTTGGCCTTCCAATTCATCACAAAGGTGTTCGATGGGGTTGAGGTCAGGGCTTTGTGCAGGCCAGTCAATTTCATCCACACAGATCTCGACAAAGCATTACCGTATGGATCTTGCTTTGTGAATGGGGGCATTGTCCTGCTGAAACAGGAAAGGGCCTTCCCCAAACTGTTGCTATAAAGTTGGAAGCACAGTCTACAATGTCATTGTATGCTGTAGCATTAAGATTTCCCTTCACTGGAACTAAGGGGCCTAGCCCGAACCATGAAAACGTCCCAGGACCATTATTCCTCCTCCACCAAACTTCACAGTTGGCACTATGCATTGGGGCAGATAGCGTTCTCCTGGCATCCGCCAAACCCAGATTCGTCCGTCGGACTGCCAGATGTTGAAGCGTGATTCATCACTCCAGAATACTCGTTTACACTGCTCCAGAGTCCAGCCGGCGCTTGGCATTGCGCATGGTAATCTTAGGCTTGTGTGTGGCTGCTTGTCCATGGAAACCCATTTCATGAGGCTCCCGACAAACAGTTATTGTGCTGACGTTGTTTCCAGAGGCCGTTTGGAACTCGGTAGTAAGTGTTGCAACCGAGGGCAGACCTTTTTCATGTGTTATGTGCTTCAGCACTCGGTGGTCCTATTCTGTGAATTTGTGTGGCGTACCACTTCGTGGCTGAGCCATTGTTACTCCTAGACGTTTCCACTTCACAATAACAGCACTTACAGTTGACCGGGACAGCTCTATAAGGGCAGAAATTTGACGAACTGAATTGTTGGAAAGGTGGCATCCTATGACGGTGCCAGGTTGAAAGTCACTAAGCTCTTCAGTAAGGCCGTTCTACTGCCAAAGTTTATCCAAGGAGATTGCATGGCTGTGTGCTCGATTTTATACACCTGTCAGCAACCGGTGTGGCTGAAATAGCCAAATCCACTAATTTGAAGAGGTGTCCACATACCTTTGTATATATAGTGTATTTCTACCTCTGTAGCCTTTGCTTTGCCTATACTCACACCTGCTGTCAAGGGGGAAAACAAATATTAGCAGGAGCAAGTATTCAAATGTCATGTGATTTGGACTCCATTGTTCCCATAGTGACACGGCAAAGGTTGGAGTCCTGAAATTTTACAAAAGGACACTAATGCATTACACATTTTTCCATCAAGTAACACATGGCGATATGTCATTCAACTCCTACCAATGAAACATATAATTTCTCGCTATGCATTTTCAAAAATCATTCTCCATTAGCTGCTCTTCCATCTTTAACCAATTTTACTCCGTCTCGTTTAGATTTGAAGTCGTATTCCTCAACCGGACTCGGGCGACTGTCCTTTAAAAGGTCACGGACATCACAAAATGACATATAGTTTTACATTTGTTCATTTTCCAAATATAACAGCCTCATTTTTTGTAATGTATTTGTAATGTGTTTAAGTTTTATTGAAATGGAAGAAGACTTAAAAAAAGTAAACCTAAACACCAATCTTTAAACCCAAATTCTACAACAAGCCAAAGTTAACCTCCCAAGCCCCTACCCCCTAGCCTGGACATCCCGATGGATTTCAGCTCGGTTTCACATTTGTTTCACTACACTCGTATGGTTCTTTGGCTGTCCCCATAGGAGAACCCTTTGAAGAACCCTTCCCTCCAGGTAGAACCCCTTTGGTTCCAGGTGTTTTTTTGTATTTATTCCTTGTCCTACATACGAGTTAATAATAATACTACCATCACCAAAGTTGAAAAAACAAATAAAAGAAATGGAACTGCAGTGATACAGAGTTCAAGGCGGATATAAGATGTACTTTATTTTCGATTAACTTGCATAGAACAGAAATGTGTCTTTATGCTCACAACCCTACTACCCCCGAGACACACAGACACACACACCCAGAGAGGCTGGAATAAATGGGTTAACCGCAGTGCAGCGCAGCACCCCTGGAGCAATTGTAGGGGGTTAGGTGCAATTTTAGGGGGTTAAGTTATTTCTTATTTTAAGCTTAGAAAGGATGAAGAGTGCAGAAGGGCCAACAGCTTGGAGAAGCTCAAAAGGATTTACATGCAAGCTTTGGATAGTTTGTTCTTCTCCATCTGACTGTGACATTTTCATTTTGTTCTGGGTAGAGTTTACATTGAAGATACAGAAGGGATTTGACTGCAGCCTTCCTGTTTAGGTAAGAGCAGTGTGTACAGTCGTGGACAAAAGTTTTGAGAATGACACAAATATACATTTTCACAATGTCTGCTGCCTCAGTTTGTATGATGGCAATTTGCATATACTCCAGAATGTTATGAAGAGTGATCAGATTAATTGCAAATTCCCTCTTTGCCATGCAAATTAACTGAATCCCAAAAAGCATTTCCACTGCATTTCAGCCCTGCCACAAAAGGACCAGCAGACATCATGTCAGTGATTCTCTCGTTAACACAGGTGTGAGTGTTGACGAGGACAAGGCTGGAGTTCACGCTGTCATGCCGATTGAGTTCAAATAACAGACTGGATGCTTCAAAAGGAGGGTGGTACTTGGAATCATTGTTCTTCCTCTGTCAACCACGGTTACCTGCAAGGAAACACATGCCGTCATCATTGCTTTGCACAAAAAGGGCTTCACTGGCAAGGATATTGCTGCCAGTAAGATTTCACCTACAGTATATCAACCATTTATCGGATCATCAAGAACTTCAAGGAGAGCGGTTCAATTGTTGTGAAGAAGGCTTCAGGGCACCCAAGAAAGTCCAGCAAGCGCCAGGACCGTCTCCTAAAGTTGATTCAGCTGTGGGATTGGGGCACCACCAGTACAGAGCATCTGCATGCACAGTGAGGTGAATACTTTTGGAGGATGACCTTGTGTCAAGAAAGGCAGCAAAGAAGACACTTCTCTCCAGGAATAACATCAGGGACAGACTGATATTCTGCAAAAGGTACAGGGATTGGACTGCTGAGGACTGGGGTAAAGTCATTTTCTCTGATGAATCCCCTTTCCGATTGTTTGGGGCATTCGGATAAAAGCTTGTCCGGAGAAGACAAGGTGAGCGCTACCATCAGTCCTGTGTCATGCCAACAGTAAAGCATCCTGAGACCATACATGTGTGTGGTTGCTTCTCAGCCAAGGGAGTGGGCTCACTCACAATTTTGCCTAAGAACACAGCCATGAATAAAGAATGGTACCAACACATCCTCCGAGAGCAACTTCTAACAACCATCCAGGAACAGTTTGGTGAAGCACAATATATTTTACAGCATGATAGAGCACCTTGCTATAAGGCAATTGTGATAACTAAGTGGCTTGGGGAACAAAACATCGAAATGTTGGGTCCATGGCCAGGAAACTCCCCAGACCTTAATCTCATTGAGAACTTGTGGTCAATCCTCAAGAGGTGGGTGGACAAACAAAAACCCACAAATTCTGACAAACTCCAAGCATTGATTATGCAAGAATGGGATGCCATCAGTCAGGATGTGGCCCAGAAGTTAATTGACAGCATGCCAGGGCGGATTGCAGAGGTCTTGAAAAAGAAGGGTCAACACTGCGAATATTGACTCTTTGCATCAACTTCATGTAATTGTCAATAAAAGCCTTTGACACTTATGAAATGCTTGTAATTATACTTCAGTATTCCATAGTAACATCTGACAAAAATATCTAAAGACACTGAAGCATCAAACTTTGTGGAAATTAATATTTGTGTCATTCTCAAAACATTTGGCCACGACTGCAGTTAGTAGAATGTGTGTAAAAACATGTTGAGGTGAGTTAAGAAAGTACTCTGCCTAGTAGTCATGGTCCATGTGTGTGCAGGTGAGAGCATAAAATGTGTCTAATTGGTAGTCTGTGTGTTCTGGTGAGTACAGGAAGCACTCTGATTTATGGCTGGGGTACACAGTTGATTAAAGGAAAGGTTCTGATTGGTGTGAAGGGTGAACACAGGGGTGAGGGGCCATGGTCCTAAGAACAGCAGCAGGATCAGCTCCACTCCACACTGACTGAACACTGGAGGCATCATGCAGACAAAGATCAGCTTCACTGCGCTCCTCATCACTGCTCTGTGTGCAGAAGCCTCAGATCAACTCAGAGGCTTAGACTGACCTGGCCTTCATCAGCAACCAGTAGGAAATAAAGGAGGGGCACAAATTTGTCCTGTTTTTTATTTGTTTTATTTTAAATTAACTACTAAACTTCATTTTTAAGCCCAAGCTTCCCCATAAGATCTGTCAGCTGTATTTTGCAAGTGGGCACAATGACGGGTCCAGGCAAATAGACCCTCTAAAAGTTATGCTTAGATAATCTATGCAGTGAATTAGAATTTCTTTTTAACAGAGAATTAGGTATAATGATTATGGCTCTAGGTTGCAAGAAAAAGCTGTTTCAGGTGTTTAGAAAATGCTAAATTCTCCAACTTACCCATCTCCCCATTAAGAAGGAAAGAAATTCCACTAGTTAACTTTTAACAAGACACACTTGTTCATTTAAATACATTCCAGGTAACTACCTCATGAAACTGGTTGAGAGAATGCCAAGAGTGTGGCTACTTTGAAGAATCTCAAATATAAAATATATTTAGATTTGTTTAACACATTTTTGGTTATTACATGATTCCATATGTGTTATATCATAGTTTTGATTTCTTCACTATTATTCTACAATGTAGAAAATAGTAAAAATAAAGAAAAACCCTGGAATGAGTAGATGTGTCCAAACTTTTGACTGGTACTGTATGCTTAGTTTAAACATCTATTTAGTCCAATCAATGTTGCTAAATATGATTTGGCTGTCCATGGTATTGATTTTTGTCTGTGTGTGTGTGTGTGTGTGTGTGTGTGTGTGTGTGTGTGTGTGTGTGTGTGTGTGTGTGTGTGTGTGTGTGTGTGTGTGTGTGTGTGCATGCGTGTGTGTGTGCAAGTAAAACAACATTTTTTGTCTCACCCTACTTGAAGACTAGTTGAATCACAATGCCATCCTCGCTGTCACATCTGCTCCTGCTACGCCCTCTGGTGTTCATCCGGTGTCGTCTTGACCTGCAGTTACTCCCCCTGGACACTCTCTCTCCCTCTCCCTCTCTGTGTGATTGTGTGGTTGGAGACAGGTGTGCTGGAGTCAGAGCAGGTCCCTACCAGCTGCAACTTCAACTCTGCCAGATCATAATCTCTGATCAGACAGTTCATGAGTCTAGCCATTTATGATTATCCAAGATCCTGTTACGCTGCTGTGCCCGTTTCCCTGCCTGACACTGTTTATCCTCTCATTGCAGTTATCGCTCTGGCTCCTTTGTCTCCTGTTCCTCATCTCACCACCCAACTACCTTGCTCTGGATTTTATTCACCACCACTACCTTGGATTCCCCTCAGGACCTGTTTATCCTGTCTACTCAGCTAACTCCAATCTCAGTCTCCACATCTGGTTTTTCTGCCACTCATCCAAGCTTCCCCGGATCTGCACTCCATATCTCCCTGTGTAACAATAAATATTTTGGTTCATTCATCCCTGTTTCCTCATCTGAGTCTGTTCTTGGGTTCCCCTGTGTCACTCCGCTTAACAGTTGGCAAAAGGGTCCATGGTTCTGTCATACAGTACACTTTTTGTTGTCATAGTAAAACGACACAGGAAGAGACCCAAATGCGGAGACAGATGGTTTGCGTCTCTGATATTTATTAATAAACAAGAGGCAGGTTGAGGACAGGCAGGAGTGTGTAAACCAGGTCAGAGTCAGATGGGTGCAGGACGGCAGGCAGAATGGTATGGCAGGCAGGCTCAGGGCAGGCAGAAAAGGTTGGAACGGGGAGGACTAGAAAAACACGATGGTTGGCTTGACAAGACGAACTGGCAACAGACAAACAAAAACCACTGGTATAAATGCACAGAGAATAATGGGAACAAATGGGATACACCTGGTGGGAGGTGGAGACAAGCACAAGACTGAAACAGATCAGGGTGTGACATATGGGCTATTTAGCTCAAATACATGCTATAATGACTTCCTTGCATGGGCAACAATGAAACAGCTAAGTTAGCTAGCTAGTTAAGGTGAGCCTACCAGGCTACATATTGAACTTCAATCGTCTCAGGCCTGTGTCACAATATATTCACTTAGGGTTAGATCAGAATTGCCATCATATTCATTGGCCTGTACAGAGAATTATGTCAAAACCACAAGTCCAAATCCCCATCCATGGCTTGGGAAACGGCCGATTTAGCAAGCAAGCTACTGCAGGGCATCAACACAAAATGACAAATCAAAGTGATTTGATTGGTCTGAGGCCAAATCCAAACTGGCCTCCCTTAAGGGGCGTTTTGCTGTACCAGAACAACCCACAGTTAAGCTCAACACTGATTGGCAAATGATTTTATTTTATTTTCAAGGGACGCCAAATGCTTGCTGGCATGAATCAATAAAATGTTACAGCGGAAACATGTTATACTCTTTTGGTCCAGACAGAATCAGATCCATGGGCACATACTGAGACAGAGGGGCGCTGTTTCCCTCACGCAGACGATTTCTCCTGTGAGATTCTGCCATTTGTGAATCGAAGGAAAATTCTTAAAACACAGAGAGATGAAATCAATTATTTTATAATTGCAATTTATTTATTGGTCAAATACTGTATTTGTGGAAGCCTGGCTTCCCTTGACATCCATGAATACACGCCACTGGATATACACAATATGCACCAGCAGTAGACCATTCAAAATATGCAAGGGAATTAGCTGCAGGATACCAGAAATACTAATAAAGTTACAAATGTAGGAAACAACTGGAAAGTTACTATAGGTAACCAAGCATCGCTAAAAAGCATAAACACCCTGACAGTAAACCCACAACTGACTTCATGGATACACACACAATGGTCCTAGGGTAACCAGCAAACCTTTTCACCAGCCAAACTCTCTTCCAAACCAGCCAAACCAGCCTCTTCTCAAAATGTCGATACCATAGTCAACTATAGTACAGCGTTTATCAACTTTTACTGTACCAGTAACCAGTGAAACATAGTCGCTGGGTCGATCCTCTTTTCAGTTCGCTGCAGCTAGCGACTGGAACGAGCTGCAATCTCAATCTCTTCTTTCAAAGACTCAATAATGGACACTCTTACTGACAGTTGTGGGTGCTTTGTGTGATGTATTGCTATCTCTACCTTCTTGACCTTTGTGCTGTTGACTGAGCCCAATAATATTTGTACCATGTTTTGCACTACTACCATGTTGTGTTGCTACCATGCTGTGTTGTCATGTCTTGCTGCATTGCTGTGTTGTTGTCTTAGGTCTCTCTTTATGTAGTGTTGTGTTGTCTCTCTTGTTGTGATGTGTGTTTTGTCCTATATTTATACTGTATTTATTTATTTATTTTAATGCCATGCCTTTTGCCTTTTGGTAGGCCATCGTGTAAATAAATATAAATAAATATTTGCTCTGGAAGACAGAAACAGGATTCCCTCAATAATGATCCTGTATTTAGCGCCATCCATCATTCCTTCAATTCTGACCAGTTTCCTACTTCGCCGTAGTGTTGGTGCCAGGTTTCCTCCAGATGTGATGCTTGGCATTCAGGCCAAAGAGTACAATCTTGGTTTCATCAGACCAGACAATCTTGTTTCTCATGGTCTGAGAGTCCTTTACGTGCCTTTTGGCAAACACCAAGCAGGCTGTCATGTGCCTTTTACTGAGGAGTGGCTTCTGTCTGGTTACTCTACCATAAAGGCCTGATTGGTGGAGTGCTGTAGAGATGGTTGTCCTTCTAGAAGGTTCTCCCATCTCCACAGAGGAACACTGGAGCTCTGGCAGAGCGACCATTAGATTCTTGTTCGCCTCCCTGACCAAGGCCCTTCTCCACCAATTGCTCAGTTTGACCTGGCAGCCAGCTCCAGGAAGAGTCTTGATGGTTCACCTGTGGACCTCCAATGCTGCAGAAATGTTTTGTTACTCTTCCCCAGATCTGTGCCTTGACACAATCCTGTCTCAGACTATTCCTTCAACCTCAAGGCTTGGTATTTGAGCTGACTTGCATTGTAACCTTTGGGAACTTACAGTTTAAGTTGGAAGTCTACATACACCTTAGCCAAATACATTTAAACACCAGTTTTTTTTACAATTCCTGACATTTAATCAGAGTAAAAATGTCCTGTTTTAGGTCGGTTAGGATCACCACTTTATTTTAAGAATGTGAAATGTCAGAATAATAGTAGAGAGAATTATTTATTTCAGCTTTTATTTCTTTCATCACATTCCCAGTGGGTCAAAAGTTTACATACACTAAATTAGTATTTGGTAGCATTGCCTTTAAATTGTTTAACTTGGATCAAACGTTTCGGGTAGCCTTCCTTGTTCCCACAATAAGTTGGGTGAATTTTGGCCCAGCTCCTGACAGAGCTGATGTAACTGAGTCAGTTTTGTAGGCTTCCTTGCTTGCATATGCTTTTTCAGTTCTGCCCACACATTTTCTATAGGGTTGAGGTCAGAGCTTTGTGATACTAGAGCTTTCTCCAATACCATGAATTTGTTGTCCTTAAGCCATTTTGCCACAACTTTGGAAGTATGCTTGGGGTCATTGTAAATTTGGAAGACCCATTTGGGACCAAGCTTTAACTTCCTGACTGATGTCTTGAGATTTTGCTTCAATATATCCACATAATTTTCTTTCCCCGTGATGCCATGTATTTTGTGAAGTGCACCAGTCCCTCCTGCAGCATAGCATCCCCACAACATGATGCTGCCACCCCCATGCTACACGGTTGGGATGGTGTTCTTCGGCAGGCAAGCCTCCCCCTTTTTCCTCCAAGCATAACAATGGTCATTATGGCCAAACAGTTCTATATTTGTTTCATCAGACCAGAGGACATTTCTCCAAAAAGTACGATCTTTGTCCCCATGTGCAGTTGCAAATCGTAGTCTGGCTTTTTTTATGGCGGTTTTGGAGCAGTGACTTCTTCCTTGCTGTGCGGCCTTTCAGGTTATGTTGATATAGGACTTGTTTTACTGTGGATATAGATACTTTGTACCTGTTTCTTCCAGCATCTTCACAAGGTCCTTTGCTGTTGTTCTGGGATTGATTTGCACTTTTCGTACCAAAGTACATTAATCTCTAGGAGACAGATTGCGTCTCCTTCCTGAGCGGTATGGCGGCTGTGTGGTCCCATGGTGTTTATACTTGCGTACTATTGTTTGTACAGATGAACATGATACCTTCAGGCATTTGGAAATTGCTCCCAAGGATGAACTGGACTTCTGACCAACTGGAATTGTGATACAGTGAATTATAAGTTAAATAATCTGTCTGGGTGGGTGTCTGTCCGCGGTGGCGGATCCTCTCCAACATAGTCTTTACCTGCTTCTTAACTCGCCTCCGTGGCGCCTTTCGAGCGGTGACCCTCGCAGCCAACCTCGGACTGGGGACCCTAGCAATGGGTCCCAAATGAACGTGAGATTCCGGCAGCACCGGACAGGCGGGAGACTCCGGCAGCTCCGGAGTGAAGGGCGATTCCGGCAGCTCCGGAGTAAAGGGCGATTCCGGCAGCACCGGAGTAACGGACAGCTCTGGCAGTTCCTGACTGACCGGCGGCTATGGCAGCTCCTGACTGGCGGGCGGCTCTGGCAGCTCAGGACAGACAGGCAACTCTGGCAGCTCAGGACAGACAGGCGACTCTGGCAGCTCAGGACAGACGGGAGACTCTGGCAGCTCAGGACAGACGGGAGACTCTGGCAGCTCAGGACAGACGGGAGACTCTGGCAGCTCAGGACAGACGGGAGACTCTGGCAGCTCAGGACAGACGGGAGACTCTGGCAGCTCAGGACAGACGGGAGACTCTGGCAGCTCAGGACAGACGGGAGACTCTGGCAGCTCAGGACAGACGGGAGACTCTAGCAGCTCAGGACAGACAGGAGACTCTGGTAGTTCAGGACAGACGGGAGACTCCGGCAGCGCTGGACAGGCGGGAGCACCTGGAGGAAGGAGATGGAGAGACAGCCTGGTGCGTGGGGCTGCCACCGCAGGCCTGGTGCGTGGAGGAGGCACCGGATAGACCGGACTGTGGAGGTGCACTGGAGGTCTCGAGAACCGAGCCTGCACAACCCTACCTGGCTGGATACTCCCCATCGCCAGGCCAGTGCGGCGAGGTGGAACAGACTGCACTGGGCTGTGCTGGCAAACCGGGGACACCATGCGTAGGGCTGGTGCCTTGTACCCCGGCCCAAGGAGACGCACTGGAGACCAGATGCGCTGAGCCGGCTTCATGGCAGCTGGCTCGATGCCCACTCTAGCCCGGCCGATACGAGGCGCTGCTATGTAACGCACCGGGATATGCCTGTGCACCGGGGACACCGTGCGCCTCACAGAATACCACCTCTCTCCACGATAAGCATGGGGAGTTGGCTCAGGTCTCCTACCTGACTTCGCCACCCAAGACATTTTTGGGGCTGCCTCTCGTCCCAGCCGCGCTGCCGTTCTGCTTCCTCATACCAACGCCGCTCAGCTTCGCTGCCTGCCTTGGGGTGGCGATATTCCCCAATTTGTGCCCAGAGTCCTTCTCTGTCCAGAATCTCCTCCCATGTCCATGAGTCCTTATAGCGCTGCTGCTCCTGGTTACCATGCTGCTTGATCCTTGAGTGGTGGGTGATTCTGTAACGGCCGTTGGTGGTGGAAGAAGGTGAGGACCAATGTGCAGCGTGGTAAGTGTCCATCTTTTTAATAAAGTAAATGAACACTGAACAAAAAACAACAAAGTGAACGAACAAAACCGAAACAGTTCTGTCTGGTGCAGATACAAACACTCAACAGAAAACAATCACCCATACCTCAAGGGTGAAAACAGGCTGCCTAAGTATGGTTCTCAATCAGGGACAATGATTGACAGCTGCCTCTGATTGGGAACCGTACCAGGCCAAACACAGAAATACCAAATCATAGAAAAATGAACATAGACAACCCACCCAACTCACGCCCTGACCATACTAAAACAAAGACATAACAAAAGAACTAAGGTCAGAACGTGACAGTAGAATAAAAGTGAAGACATCAAAACTATGAAATAACACACATGGAATTATGTACTAACCAAAAAAGTTTTAAACAAATCTAAATATATTTTATAATTAAGATTCTTCAAAGCAGCCACACGTTGTGTTGGTGACAGCTTTTCTCGCTCTTGGCATTCTCACAACCACCTTCATCTCATTTTATAGCTTTTAAAAATATATATATAATCTCATCAATCTCCACACAATACCCCATAATGACAAAGTGAAAACAGGTTTATTCAAAATAAAAAACAGAAATACCTAATTTACATAATTATTCAGACCCTTTGCTATGAGACTCAAAATTGAGCTCAGGTGCATCCTGTTTCCGTTGATCATCCTTGAGATTTTTCTTCAACTTGAGTCCACTTGTGGTAAATTAAATTGATTGGAGATGATTTGGAAAGGCACACACCTGTCTATATACGGTCCCTAAGTTGACAGTGCATGTCAGAAAACCAAGACTCCTCCTAGAGCTAGCCGCCCTGCCAAACTGAGCAATCGGGGGAGAAGGGCATTGGTCAGGGGGATGACCAAGAAGTTGACAACCATCTCTACAGCACATGACAGCCAGCTTGGAGTTTGCCAAAAGGCACCTTAAGGACTATCAGACCATGAGAAACAAGATTCTATGGTCTGTTGAAACCAAGATTGAACTCTTTGGTCTGAATTCCAAACGTCAAATCTGGTTTCTCAGACTGGGGCGAAGGTTTACCTTCCAACAGGACAACGACCCTAAGCACACAGCCGGTCTACTAACCACCGATCCTGGCAAACCATCATTACGCTGTCACACCATAGAGAGGCCATAGAGAGGCTTTTATTCTCTATCTTGGTTAGGCCAGGGTGTGACTAGGGTGGCCATTCTAGTTTCTTTATTTCTATGTTGGTGTGGTTCCCAATCAGAGGCAGCTGTCTATCGTTGTCTCTGATTGGGGATCATATATAAGTTGTCCTTTTTTGTTTGGGTTCTGTGGGTAGTTACTTTCTGTTTAGTGTCTGCACCTGATAGGACTGTTTCGGTTTTCACACTTTGTTATATTGTTTAAGTGTTTGGAGTATTATATTTATCATGAACACTTACCACGCTGCACGTTGGTCTCCTTCTTCATCCGATGACGTCCTTTACAGAACTACCCACCACAAAAAGACCAAGCAGCGTGGTCAGGAGGAATGGACGTGGGAGGATATTTTGAATGGGAAAGGATCCTGGACGTTGGAGACATTGGTGGTTGGGAGGGATCGCCTCCTATGGGAGCAGACGGAGGCAGTAAGGAGGGAGCAATTTTACAAGGTGTCACGGCTAGCACGGAAGCCCGAGAGGCAGCTCCCCCCAGAAATTGGGGGGAGGCACACAGGGAGATTGTCAGGGTTAGACCTGAGCCAACCCCCCCGTGCTTACCATGGGGAGTGTGACTGGTCGTGTTATGTGGTGATGCGCACCATGTCTCCAGTGCGCAGTCACAGCCCAGTGCGCAATATTCCAGCTCCTTGCATTGGCCGGGCTAGAGTGGGCATCCAGCCAGGACAGATGGTGAAGGCTCAGCGCTCCTGGCCTCCAGTGCGTCTCTTCGGCCCAGGATATCCTGCGCCGGCTCTGCGCACTGTGTTTCTGGTGCGTCTGCACAGCCCCGCATTTGCCGGGCGAAAGTAACCATCCAGCCAGGATGGGTTGTGCCCGCAATAAAATGCAAATTAATTACTTAAAAATCATGTGATTTTCTGGATTTTTGTTTTAGATTCCGTCTCTCACAGTTGAAGTGTACCTATGATAAAAATTACAGACCTCTAAATGCTTTGTAAGTAGGAAAACCTGCAAAAATCAGCAGTGTATCAAATACTTGTTCTCCCCACTGTATATGACAGGACTCCATCCAAATGCCGTGGTTTCCTCCTCCAGTGCTCCCTCTATTTAGCTCATCACATGGGAGCCCACACCACCGAGAGGTCCAAGGTTGCCTAAAGTTTTATACATTGTTGTCTCTTGGTGTCTTTACTATATATAACTCTTATTTAAATTTGGGCCTCAGGATCTCGTCACGGTATCTCTGTTCATTCAAATTGGCATCGAAAAAATGCAATTGTGTTCATTGTCCGTAGCTTATGCCTGCCTATACCATAACCCCACCACCACCATAGGGCTCTCTGTTCACAATGTTGACATTAGCAAACCGCTTGCTCACAAGACGCCATACTGCCGTCTGTCCGGTACAGTTGAAACCTGAATTTATCCATGAAGAGCACACTTCTCCAGCGTGGCAGTGTCCATTGAAGGTGAGCATT
The DNA here is from genome assembly GCF_002021735.2 of Oncorhynchus kisutch. Classification (NCBI taxonomy): domain Eukaryota; kingdom Metazoa; phylum Chordata; class Actinopteri; order Salmoniformes; family Salmonidae; genus Oncorhynchus; species Oncorhynchus kisutch. The sequence goes on from NC_034176.2 coordinate 49,980,659, forward strand.
TGACCACTTTAGTCGGTTAAGACGCCAAAATGCAGTCAGGTCAATACCCTGGTGAAGACAACGAGCATGCAGATGAGCTTCCCTGCGCCTTCTTCACAACAATGTCTGTGTGGGTGGACCAATTCAGTTTGTCCGTGATGTGTACGCCGAGGAACTTAAAACTTACTACCCTCTCCACTACTGTCCCGTCGATGTGGATAGGGAGGTGCTCCCTCTGCTGTTTCCCGAAGTCCACAATCATCTCCTTTGTTTTGTTGACGTTGAGTGTGAGGTTATTTTCCTGACACCACACTCCGAGGGCCCTCACCTCCTTCCTGTAGGCCGTCTCGTCGTTGTTGGTAATCAAGCCTACCACTGTAGTGTCGTCCGCAAACTTGATGATTGAGTTGGAGGCGTGCATGTCCGCGCAGTCGTGGGTGAACAGGGAGTACAGGAGAGGGCTCAAAACACACCCTTGTGGGGCCCCAGTGTTGAGGATCAGCGGGGTGGAGATGTTGTTACCTACCCTCACCACCTGGGGACGGCCCGTCAGGAAGTCCAGTACCCAGTTGCACAGGGCGGGGTCGAGACCCAGGGTCTTGAGCTTGATGACGAGTTTGGAGGGTACTATGGTGTTAAATCTGAGCTGTAGTCGATGAACAGCATTCTCACATAGGTATTCCTCTTGTCCAGATGGGTTAGGGCAGTGTGCAGTGTGGTTGCGATTGCGTCGTCTGTGGACCTATTGGGGCAGTAAGCAAATTGGAGTGGGTCTAGGGTGTCAGGTAGGGTGGAGGTGATATGGTCCTTGACTAGTCTCTCAAAGCACTTCATGATGACGGAGGTGAGTGCTACAGGGTGGTAGTCGTTTAGCTCAGTTACCTTAGCTTTCTTGGGAACAGGAACAATGGTGGCCCTCTTGAAGCATGTGGGAACAGCAGACTGGGATAAGGATTGAGTGTATATGTCCGTAAACACACCAGCCAGCTGGTCTGCGCATGCTCTGAGGATGTGGCTGGGGATGCCGTCTGAGCCTGCAGCCTTGCGAGGGTTAACACGTTTAAATGTTTTACTCATGTCGGCTGCAGTGAAGGAGAGTCCGCAGGTTTTGGTAGAGTGCTGTGTCAGTGGCACTGTATTGTCCTCAAAGCGAGCAAAAAAGTTATTTAGTCTGTCTGGGAGCAAGACATCCTGGTCCGCGACGGGGCTGGTTTTCTTTGTGTAATCCGTGATTTTAAAAAATAATAATTTTTAACCTTTATTTTACTAGGCAAGTCAGTTAAGAACAAATTCTTATTTTCAATGACGGCCTAGGAACAGTGGGTTAACTGCCTGTTCAAGGGCAGTTTGACTGTAGACCCTGCCACATACCTCTTGTGTCTGAGCCGTTGAATTGCGACTCTACTTTGTCTCTATACTGACGCTTAGCTTGTTTGATTGCCTTGCGGAGGGAATAGCTACACTTTTTTGTATTCGGTCATGTTTCCGGTCACCTTGCCTTGGTTAAAAGCAGTGGTTCGTGCTTTCAGTTTCTCCCGAATACTGCCATCAATCCACGGTTTCTGGTTTGGGAATATTTTAATCGTTGCTGTGGGTATAACATCGCTGATGCACTTTCTAATGAACTCCCTCACCGAATCAGCGTATTCGTCAATGTTGTTGTTGGACGCAATGCGGAACGTATCCTAATCCACATGATCGAAGCAGTCTTGAAGCGTGGAATCAGATTGGTCGGACCAGCGTTGAACAGACCTGAGTGTGGGAGCTTCTTGTTTTAGTCTCTGTCTGTAGGCTGGAAGCAAGGCTGGAGTCGTGGTCATTTAGACCGCTGCGTCACTCGGGAGGACCATCTTCTTGACATATTAACTTAGATCACCTGACAATTATCAGACGCATGAAACCTGCCAGGAAGGACCCCTCTGTCACTGAAGTTGCCAAGATGATGAGGAATGTAGTGGGTGATGGCCTGGTGATTGACTGCAATAGCACCTGTATTTAGCTTTTTAACTAGGCAAGTTTTCAGTTAAGAACAAATGATTATTTACAATAACGGCCTAGGAACAGTGGGTTAACTGCCTTGTTCAGGGGCAGAACGACAGATTTTTACCATGTCAGCTCTGGGATTTGATCTAGCAACCTTTTGATTATTGGCCCAATGCTCTAACCACTAGGCATACCTTGTTGATCTTGTGAACTTCACACGTGAATGCAGAGCCTCTCAGTCAGGAAATGTGTGCAAGTACTTAAACTTTGCAAACATAGTGTTGTCAGACACAGGTCAGTCAGTGAATGAAACATGGCAAAAACTTGCTCAGGTGATAGTGGAGAAGAAATCAGACCTGCTTGATAGAAACAGTCTTAACTGTATTTTTGGACGAAGGTAGTACTGGTGTTGTCAATATGGAAAATGGTTATTGTTCATGTAACACCAGTAGCTTTGGGCAAAAGTGTGTCTGTCAAAATGTTTATCACATGATAACAGAGGAGCAAACTGAGCATGAGGTAGCTACATCAATCGAAGCTGAACCACCAAGCACTTATTTTTCAGCAACATGCCCACCACTGCTACACACACTGACCACTGCTACAGATACTGACACACAGACCATGCTTGCTGAGCTTCACCAGTGGAGCACCTCTTCTCAGTACATGGAGACAGAGTTGTGCAACTCTGTAGAGAGAGCCTACATAATTGCCTTTGGTAAATTTCCCTCTTGCGCATCAGCCCGCAGAATCACACCTCCACATCCATACAGATGGAGAATACATGGACAAAACACAGCAGGGTAGTCAGAGAAGAAAGGCAGTTAAGAATGTTAACACTGACACAGTGTTTGTTGTAAGATCGAATCTCCGAGCTGACAAGGTAAAAATCTGTTGTTCTGCCCCTGATCAAGGTAGTTAACCCACTGTTCCTAGGCCATCATTGAAATAAGAATTTGTTTTGCCGAGTTAAATAAAGGTCAAACAAATAAAAAAATGTGTGAGGACTGTAAATCAAATGTCTATGCGTTTATTAATGTACATTATTGTTACTGGTGTAGAGAGTAGGCAGGAGGCAGTCGCAAGTTTAGAACTACCTGTATACAAGACCCCTGGGAGCCTGAAAGAGGGGGTCAAATACTTATTTCCCTCATTAAAATGCTAATCAATTTATACCAATTTTGACATGCATTTTTATGGATTATTTTGTTGTTATTCTGTCTCTCACTGTTCAAATAAACCTATCATTAAAATTATAGGCTGATCATTTCTTTATCAGTGGGCAAACGTACAAAATCAGCAGGGGCCAAGGTGAGTCCAAAAATGTATTGTATGCTACTGCATAAATGCATACATGCAATATGCAAGGGAGATATGTATACTGTAGCTGAGAAAGTAATACTAAGTGTATGTTGTGTAGCAAGCTGTTCGTAGCCCATGTGCCTCACCCTAATAATTTAGTCTATTTTCACCAACGTTGTATTGTAAACACATCGTTCGTCGCTGGTGTGTGCTTATTTGCCTATTACCTGTTTTAGAGAAATGTAATCATCGCATATTGTAAGAGCTTTCATTGTCTGTTTGTATGTAAGAACGGCCCGTGTTCTAACTTCTGTCGCGGTACATTTCAAAAGTTCTGAACAAATTGTCATACTGATTACGTGGGGGCAGGTAGCCTTATGGTTGGAGCGTTGGGCCAGTAACCGAAAGGTTGCTCGATCGAATGCCCGGGCTGTTTTGCCCCTTAAGCCCCCTAAGTACCCAGTGTTCCCCGGGAGCCGAAGGCGTGGATCAGCCTCCCGCATCTCTCTTATTCAGATTTTAGTTGAATGCATTCAGTTGTACAACTGGCTAGGTATCCCCCTTTCGTCCATCGTCTCTCGCTCATTAATGACTGAAACTCAATTACCGATGGCCTCTTATCCGCTTGTCGTCCCCTTATGCCATAGTTTGTACATCTCAATTGTAAGTAGGAACCACATTTGTTTAAGCAAGTCAGCCATATTAGCTATTTTTTTGAATGCATTAAAATGAGGCAGAATTAACAGTAGCAGTGGTAAGGTGTTGGGAACGCTGTTGGAACAGCTTTATGTAGGCACCGTCTGTCACCGTTATAGTGCAATTAATGTATTGTTTAGTGTTGTGGCTTTGCTGGCATGCATCCCATTTGTTTGTTTGCCCCGACAAGATTTACATACTAAAATCGTCACTGCATATATCTCAATGTATTTTTGAGGTAAATCTATTTCGCACCACCAGTGGGATTCCCTTTCACGCTCAACAGGCTGGTGAAGCGAGCCAATCAGAAGAGGCTTTTACCAGCGCTGTGAACTGACCAATCAGCGAAGCGAAGTAGCAGCATATTTTAGTTTCAACTAATTTATGCCCGATGTCCACAAATTGAATATATCCGTCCTTGGTTCACATGTGTCTCGCAAGGCTGCAGAATCGATAATGTCATTTTCGCTGTGTCTGGGTTCGACCAAAGCGTCGATTTCTACCGGGATCTCCATGCTAAAAATGTTGCATGGAGACACATTGCCAATATGATTGGATTACCTGGTTAGTTGAATGTGAAATAATTAGCTGGAAGGTGGAAGATAGGTGCTGGCAATTAGCTAAACGATCTAGCAAAGTGGTTAGCTTTGTAGTTAGCTGGTTTGGCTGTTTTATGAACGTCTGTGTGTAACAAGGCACGAGTTGAAAATACGGAATTCTTGCGGTATACAGAACGCACCGCAGCATCACCAACCCAGCGTTGCGGACTGCTTCATTAACAATACGACTTCAGCCGGAACACATAGTTTGTGCAACTTCTGGACATGAGGCTTTATGCGATTCTGCAAATGTAACGAAACAGAGGAGGACCTACCTAAATGTGTCCAATATAAACGTTCCAAAACGTTTTCCGTTTGGAGTTAAACGGTTGCTACAGACGAAACGATTTGCAACAGAATCGGCGTAATGAATACACCCGAGGTCTCATTCGACACTTCCGATTTTGAACGAAAGGGGTGGCGGCAAATAATAACAACAAAGCGGGGTATGCAACGGGCAGACTCCCTGTTGAAACATATTTCTGACAGCCATTGCTAGATAAGTCTAGCAAGACAACCAGAAACACTTAGTTAAAAAATAAAGCTAGTTAGCCAGTCTAACTTACACAAATGCCATTATGGCATCGAAGTCCGACCAACTTCTCATCGTGGTGTCCATTCTTGAAGGTAACGTTTGGTCAAAGTCAATCCGTCTTGTATTTTATTTATTTATCTAAACATTAGTACTACAATATTTACTAAGCGTATGTATTGTAGCTTAACGTCAGCCAAAAGATACTGGTAGCTAGCTAGCTAATTTTCTCACTTTTGTTTCTTCAACGTTAGCTAGTTAGCTATCTTGTAACTTTAGTTAGCGAGCACATTACGGTAATGTTTAGTTAACGCCAGCTAGTTAACTGTTAAATCTAGCTAGCTACATTTTGCTAGCTGATAAGCTTCTTATTGAAGTGGTTGGTTAGATGGCTAGCCATGGTGTACATTTAGCTAAGCACATTCTTGTATGCCACATAGAAGCTACAAGCATGTCTGTTTGAAATATTTTTTGCTCGACCCAGGTCGTCAATTCCCAAAGAGCCAGCGCCACAACCTTATAGTACATGCAAAGTTTGATGGAGAGCAGTTGGCTACAGACCCTGTTGATCACAAGGAGCAGCCTCAGTTTTGCACAGAGTTGGCCTGGGAACTTGATCGCAGGACCTTGCACCAGCACAGGTTATTCATAACTACATACCTTCTATCTAGATACTATTGATGCCCAGTTACTTAATTTTACTTTCATGATGGTTCATTTCCCTGCAGTTATACACTTTGATTGCTGATGCACAAGGCTACTACTAGTACACATGCATGCAACTGAAGATTGTAATGTCAATGTTTTGTACCCCCAGACTCCAGCGCACACCCATCAAACTACAGTGTTATGCTGTTGATACAACCACATCTGTGAAAGATTGTGTTGGATATATTATTCTTGATTTAAGATCTGTGCAAGAAATCAAACAGGTGAGCTCCTCCGGTGTTCTCTGAATATTGCTATTCTGCAATTCAAGATGTTAGCTATCAATGTGATACCGGCTTTTTGCTAATTACGATTCATACATTGAAGATAAGTTCAAATTTGATCTGTCACATGCTTAGTCAACAACGGGTGTAGACTAACAGTGAAATGCCTACTTATGGGTCCTTTTCCAACTATGCAGAGTTGAATAAATAGAAATAGTGACTAAATACACAGACAATAACGAGTAAATGTAACATGGCTGTACACAGGGAGTACCAGTACCGAGTCGATGTGTAGGGGTTAAAGGTAATTGAGGTAGCTATAGGTATGGGGTAAGTGAGTAGGCAACAGGATCAATAATAGACAGGAGCAGTGTATGTGGTGCGTGTATGGCGTTAGTATGCATATGTGTTGGGATGTGAGTCTGTGGGTAGAGTCCAATGTGTGTTCCTAGTCGGTGCAAAAGACGGTAAGTCCAGGTAGCCATTTGATTAGCTATTTAGCAGTCTTGTTTAGTAGTCTTATGGCTTGAGGCTATAAGCTTTTCAGGGTCCTGTTGGTTCCAGACTTTGTGCACTGGTACAGCTTGTTGTGCGGTAGCTTGGGTGACTGGAGTCTTGGACACTTCTTTTTTTGGGGCCTTCATCTGACACCACCTGGTGTAGAGGTCCTGGATGACAGGGAGCTCGGCCTTAGTGATATACTTGGCTGTGCTCCGTACCCTCTATTGTAGAAGTCGACCGATTCATCGGAATGGCTGATTTCAAGTTTTCATAACAATCGGTAATCAGCATTTTTGGACACGGATTGTGGCCGGTTACATTGCACTCCACGAGGAGACTGCATGGCAGGCTGACTACCTGTTATCCGAGTGCAGCAAGGAGCTAAGGTGCTAGCTAGCATTAAACTTATCTTATAAAAAACAATTAACATAATCACGAGTTTACTACACATGGTTGATATTACTAGTTTATCTAGATTGTCATATAATCTATGCGGTGCCTGTTAATTGATCATTTATCAATTTATAATTTCCGCATCTGCGGAAAAAGCACTGTCGTTGCACCATTGTGTACCTAACCATAAACATCAATGCCTTTCTTAAAATCAATACACAAGTATATATTTTTTAAACCTGCATATTTAGTTAATATTGCCTGTTAACATTCATTTATTTTAACTCGGGAAATTGTCACTTCTCTTGCATTCTGTGCAAGCAGAGTCAGGGTAAATGCAGCAGTTTGGGCCGCCTGGCTCGTTGTGAACTGTGTGAAGACCAATTCTTCCTAACAAAGACCGTAATTAATTTGCCAGAATTGTACATAATTATGACATTGAAGGTTGTGCAATGTAACAGCAATATTTAGACTTAGGGATGCCACCCGTTAGATGAAATACGGAACGGTTCCGTATTTCCCTGAAAGAATAAACGTTTTGATTTTGAAATGATAGTTTCCGGTTTTGACCATATTAATGACCCAAGGCTCGTATTTCTGTGTGTTATTATATTATAATTAAGTCTATGATTTGATCGAGCAGTCTGACTGAGCGGTGGTAGGCAGCAGCAGGCTCGGAAAGCATTCATTCAAACAGCAATTTCCTGCATTTGCCAGCAGCTCTTTGCTGTGCTTCAAGCATTGCGCTGTTTATGACTTCAAGCCTATCAACTCGCGAGATTAGGCTGGCAATACTAAAGTACTATTAGAACATCCAATAGTCAAAGGTATATGAAATACAATTGGTATAGAGAGAAATAGTCCTATAACTACAACACGGGACTGGGAGACCAGCCACTGAGGAGTGGTTTCTGTTTGGCCACTCTACCATGGAGGCCTGATTTAATGGAGTGGTGCAGATATGGTTGTCCTTCTGGAAGGTTCTCCCATCTCCACAGAGGTACTCTGGAGCTCTGTCAGAGTGACCATTGGGTTCTTGGTTACCTCCCTGACCAAGGTCCTTCTCCCTGGATTGCTCAGAGCAAACTCTTTCCATTTAAGGATGATGGTCACTTTGTTCTTGGGGACCTTTAATTCTGCCAAAACATTTTTGGTACCCTTCCCCAGATCTGTGCCTCGACACAATCCTTTCTCTGAGCTCTATGGACAATTCCTTCGACCTTATTGCCTGTTTTTTTTCTCTGACCTGCACTGCCAACTGTGGGACCCTTTTATATAGAGCTGTGTGTGCCTTTCCAAATCAAGTCCAATTAATTGATTACACCACAGGTGGACTTCAATCAAGTTGTAGGAACTTCTCAAGGATGATCAATGGAAACAGGATGCACCTGTGCTCAATTTCGTGTCTCATAGCAAATAGTCTGAATACTTGTGTAAAGATTATTTTTTTAAATTACATTTTCAAAATTGTTTTAACCTGTTTTTGCTTTGCCATAGTGGGGTATTGTGTTTAGATTGCTGAGAAATGTTTTGTTTAATACATTACAGCCTTATTATAAAATGTGGGAAAAGTTGAGGGGTCTGAATACTTTCCTGACTGCACTGTGTGTGTGTGAGATGTACAGTACGAGTTTATTTTGTTTGTTGGTACTATTTTCTACAATGTAGAATAATAGTGAAGACATCAAAAATATGAAATAACATACATTGTGTAGTAACCCAAAAAGTGTTAAACATCAATGTTTTATATTATTTGCTTTGAGGACAGCTTTGCACACTCTTGGCATTTTCTCAACCAACTTCATGAGGTAGTCACCTGGAATGCATTTCAATTAACAGGTGTGCCTTGTTAAAAGTTAATTTGTGGAATTTCTTTTCTCAATGCGTTGGAGTCAATCAGTTGTGACAAGGTAGGAGTGGTATACAGAAGATTGTCATTTCCCAAATAGGGCTAAGTCCATATTATGGCAAGAACTGCTAAAATAAGCAAAGAGAAATAACAGTCCATCATTAATTTAAGACATGAAGCTCAGTCAATCCAGAAAATGTCAAGAATTTTAAATGTTTCTTCAAGTGCAGTCACAAAAACCATCAAGCGCTATTATGAAACTGGCTCTAATGAGGACTCCCACAGGAAAGGAAGACCCACAGTTCATTAGATATAACTGCACCTCAAATTGCAGCCCAAGTAAATGCTTGACAGAGTTCAAGTAACAGACACATGTCAACATCAACTGTTCAGAGGGGACTGCGTGAGTCAGGCCTTCATGGTTGAATTGCTGCAGAGAAACCACTACTAAAGGACACTAATAAGAAGAGACTTGCTTGGGTCAAGAAACGCAATGGACATTAGACTGGTTGAAATCTGTCCTTTGGCCTGGAGTCCAAATTTGAGATTTTTGGTTCCAACCGCTATGTCTTTGTGAGACGCAAAGTAGGTGAACAGATTATTTCCGTTTGTGTGGTTCCCACCTTGAAGCATGGACATGTGGTTGTCCTTTGCTGGTGACACTGATTTATTTAGAGTTCAAGGCACACTTAACCAGCATGACCCATGACAATGACCCAAAACACCTCCAGGCTGTGTAAGGGCTTTTTGACCAAGAAGGAGAGTGATGGAATGCTGCATCAGATGACCTGGCCTCCACCATCACCAATATGAGATGGTTTGGGATGAGTTGTACCGCGGAGTGAAGGAAAAGCAGCCAAAAATTGCTCAGCATATGTGGGAACTCCTTCAAGACTGTTGGAAAAGTATTCCAGGTGAAGCTGGTTGAGAGAATGTCAAGAGTGCAAAGCTGTCATCAAGGCAAAGGATGGCTACTTTGAATAATCTAAAATATATTTTGATTTAACATATGGAATCGCGTAGTAACCGAAAGCGTTATTTCATAGTTTTGATATTCACTATTCTACAATGTATCCAAACTTTTGACTGGTACTGTGTGTCTATCTCTTTGTTTGTTTTTGTTTTTTGTGCCAGCACAATTTCACCCAGTCAAAATCCTGTACATACAAATGTATTTGAAGAAGTGATTCTGATGAGACTTGTTTCCATTGTGTCCCCAGGCTCCTAAATGGTATCCCTTACTAAGCAGCAAGTACACTAAGTTGAAGCCAGCCATTCTGCTCACCATTGCACTGGAGAATGACACCAAACAAACAGAGTTGTCACTAGAACGATTCAAGGCCAAAAAAGCACCACCAAGACAAGGTGAGGAGTGTCTTCATAGGATGTGTCCCAAATGACACCCTTTCCCTACATGGTGCACTCTGGTCAAAGGATTCTCATCAAATGAAGAGCACTATATAGGGAATTGGGTGCCATTTGGGATGCACAAATTTGAGATGGTGCCTTGCAAAAGTATTCGCCCCACCTTGGCATTTTTCCTATTTTGTTGCCTTATAACCTGGGATTAAAATGTATTTTATCATTTGATTTAAACAACATGCCTACCACTTTGAAGATGTAAAATATTTGTTGTGAAACAAACCAGAAATAAGACAAAAAAACAGAACTTGCATAACTATACACCCCCCCCCCCCCCCCCAAAGTCAATAGTTGGTAGAACCACCTTTTGCAGAAATTACAGCTGCAAATCTCTTATGTCCCTTTTACGAGGGTATGTCTCTATAAGCTTGGCACATCTAGCCACTGGGATTTTTGCTCATTCTTCAAGGCAAATCTGTTCCAGTTCCTTGAAGTAGGATGGGTTCTGCTGGTGTACAACAATCTTTAAGTCCTACCACAGATTCTCAATTGGATTGAAGTCTGGGCTTTGACTAGGCCATTCCAAGACATTTAAATGTTTCTCCTTAAACCACTCAAGTGTTGCTTTAGCAGTATGCTTAGGGTCAATGTCCTACTGGAAGGTGAACCTCTGTCCTAGTCTCATATCTGTGGAAGACTGAAACAGGTTTCCATCAAGAATTTCCCTGTATCTCCACCTTGTCCCTGACCTGTTTGGAGAGCTCCTTGGTCTTCATGTTGCCGCTTACTGGTGTTGCAGAATGTGGCCTTTCAGAACAGGTGTGTGTGTATATACCTACTGAGATAATTTATTTAACTAATTGTGACTTCTGAAGGTAATTGGTTGCACCAGATCTTATTTAGGAGCTTCATAGCAAAGAGGGTGAATACATATGCACGCACCACTTTTTTGAATGTTTTATTTTTTGGAACATGTTTTTTCCATTTCACACAAAATAGTCCAAATTGGTGAGGTATGTTCATTACATTAAGTAAAAATCTATTTAAAGCTATAAAAATCTATTTAGATTGTGATTCAACAAGAAAAATGCCTAAGGGGATGAATACTTTTGCAAGACACTGTAGATAAGTTATAATATATTACTTGAACACATTTGGGAGATTAGGCTATATTTGGTGTTTTAACAACTGTCACCTGTTTTTGTAGGTTCTCCTGTGTTGAGTAACCTTTTGCCAGAGAAACTAGAGGCTGTTCTGAAAGAGGATGAAGGATATCACCAGATTGGACATCAAGATTATTGCACTGACTTGTTTGTTTTGTCTGTTACTGTGGCCTTTGCTACCAAGCTTGAACAGGTAAAGTGCTTCTTCACAAGCATTATGTAAACATATATGTAGTAGTTACTTTTCAATAGCTAGGTTTCCATCCAGTTGGCAACAGATTTTCATGTAGATATTCTATAATCCGCATAAAAACAGTATGCACTTTTTCCCACCAGAGATGTTTCCATCAAATTTACTTGTTGCTGTGCGTGATGGTGTAGTGTACATAAAAATACATTTTGTGGTTAAATTCCCATGTATCAAATAAAAAATACATGTTAAATAGGTTTCCGTCACATTTTCAACTACTGATGGTTTCTCACAAAAAAATTTGCTTTATAGACCCTGTGCCTGCTCTGGTATTGGCATGTGCGCTCTAGCCACCAGTGGTATCTGCGTGCTGTTGGCTATAGCACATGTATAGCCTACACAATAATGATGATGCTATTATTATATGATATTATTATTGACAAAGAGCAAGATAATTTCTTTGGTCTAACAGCAGCCAAGCAACGATGATCGTGTCACCAGAATAGTGTGTTTGTGTGAAATGTTCATGAAAAGTCTTCTTGCTTTCCCAAAGACCTTTTTCAATTAAACGTTAACTTCAAAGTTGCCTATGCTTCCCTGGCACAATTTTATGATTTATTTTTATCAATCCGGTGGGTATTTGTTTAGCAAATTCCACTATAATGTGTGCTATAAGCACTGCTAAACAGCAGCCTCTTGCTAGGTGTGAATTAAAGGGTAACTACACCCAAATATCAGCATTTCTCAGATTTCTTCCAGACCTCAAGCGGTCTACTGATGTGGTTTAAGTATTGTGCACTTGGATCATAATTTTTGGTTTTCTATAAAAAAAATATGTAAAAAAATTGAAAGTGGGATTTTGAGAGCGAAAACCTGAAACAAATGGTTAAATGGAAGCCAACATTATCTTGAAAAATAAGGTTATGTGCTTTTTTTCTGTTTTACCCTCTTGAGCTGACAGCCTTGGGGCGATATTTGCATACATTGTCAATGCCTCGATAAAGTATGAAGAGGGCCATGAAGACTAGACTAGGCTCTCGAGTGGTGCAGCGGTCCTAAGGCACTGCATCAGTGCTAGAAGCATAACTACATACCCTGCTTTGATCCCGGGCTGTATCACAACCGGCCGTGATCGGTAGTCCCATAGGGCGGCGCACAATTGGCCCAGCGTCATCCGGGTTAGGGGAGGGTCTGGCTTTGGTAGGCCGTCATTGTAAAATAACTGACTCGCCTAGTTAAATAAAAATAGGCTACCACCTTCTGCTACTCTATATACTTGTGGAAAACACTGAGGATTCAAAGATGACCGCAATGTACACTAATGCTGAAAATATTAACATTAACATTAGTCAAACTTGACCCCAGAATTTGTATATAAACTCAAAACGATAAGTAATGTCTTTACGAAGGATTGCCTGCTGCATTCAAACATAACCAACCTACAGCACTAGTCTAAACTTGACTTGCGTCATCTGTTATCACTTGGATAAACATGGTAAATGCTTTCACTGATTGTATATAAAGGAAGATAGTTCCTAAATGATTGTGCTTGCTTTGTTATCCAACTGATCTTGTCCTTTGTCATCCTGTGAACACCGTTCATTGCTGCTCGCAGCTAGATTTAAATATGTATTCTGTAGTTCATGCCGATATTGCAGGTGTGCATTGACAGTGATTTGTTTGCTTGTGTGTTTCAGTTGATTCCCAGTACGATGAAGCTGGTCGGTGAAGGGTCTGAGTTTTTCTTCTATTATACCCTGCTGGGTAACGACATCACCAGTGAACCTTTCCAAAACCTGATTAGCCCCAGCTTTGAGCCAGAGAGGGCCTCGGTCCGAATCCGCAGCAGTGATCCGGTTCTATTGGCCTTTCTCAGCCTGCAGCCCAGTCTTCAGGTGCTGTGCTGTCTGTCATGCTCTCACGTGCTAACGTGACGCAAGTAGTTGCTTTGCTGGAGAGTCAACAAAGTCTGGTGTCATTATCATTTGATTTTTAATCAGAAATAACATGATTCCAATAAAATGGTGACAGAAATATTGCAAAAAAGTTTCCTTCTTGGCGTCAATGGAATCCGTTACACTAGTGTTTCATAATCGTCTCTGTATGTTTTGTCACAGGTCCACCTCTGCTGTGGGAACCACTCCCTTGGCAGCACAGAGGTCTCCCTAGCTGGCCTGGCTAAGAGCAGTGTGGACCTGGAGAAGCAGGTGGCCACAGTGGAGGGGGCCTTCATTCTCCAGCCTCCTAACCGAGCCAAGCAAAGCTTGCCTCCTGTCCCCATGGATCTGCAGCCCACTGTGGGGGTGTCCGTCACACTCAGGAGAGAGGCTCTCACTTCTCCGGTAAAGAAAGGCCTACCTGACACATTGAGCTAATCACGGTTACTAACCTACTGATCTGATGGAATAGAATGTTTAATACCCTACTGCTGTAGGGCTCAATTACTTGGTTACTGTCTCTGATGTTGGTTGTCTCGATTTTTGCATCATTGCAAATGACAGGAGGAACTTTGACAGAGGTGGTTTCTCTCTGTCTCTCTCTGTGTGTTGGTAGGTGGGAGCTAATGCAGAGGGAGATGGTCCTCTGATTCCACTGAAGACCGGGACTGTGGAGCACGTCCTCCCTTCATCTCCCCCTGCTGAAAAGTGGCCCCGAACTCCCTCACCTGGCATAAAGTCCCCCATTAAGTCTCCCACGTCCCTAGCTGAGTCCCCTCCCAACCCCCTCACAGAAAGCGAGGCTAACAGCCTGCAGGTAGAAGCTGCCTTGCAGGCTCAACCTCTCCCAACTGGTAGGTGTTTGTTTGAGTGGGCTCATTCACATTCATTTGGACATTTTAGACCATTCCATTGGTTCTAAAGTTAAATCTCTGGGAGACGCAACACAAATGCGCCCCATCTCAAGGGAACAACACAGTAGGCACACCCACCACACTTCCTCTAAAGGCTTTTCGCACAGCATTTTTCTTAGCCCTCAGTTAAGCCCAAGAATTAGTCCATTTGAAAAGCCTCTGAACAAGAAAGCCAGGATGAAAAGCACTAACATGTTTGTGGTTGTTTCTGTCTGACTCGGGCCTCCAGGTTCGGTCCTTGCCCCGTGCCAGGTGGAGAACGAGCCTGAAGGAGGCCTGTCCTCGGTCAGCGTCTCTGCACCAAAGATAGCCATCCCCTCCTCGGCACATCACTACTGTTTCTCCATGGACCTGCGCAGTGTCCGCAACCTAAACCTGGGCTTCCCCGTCAGCTGCACACTCCGGTAGAGTGATCATCACAGTTTTTGCTCTGTACTGAAAATGCTGTATCCTGAAAACTTGACTGCTGAAATGCACAATTTTCTAGGATTGTATTAACAGTGGACTAAAAGTAGTATTCCTTTAACAAGCCTTTGGTTTAGTCCAGTTATTCCCCCCTTCTTGGCACATTTGAGGTCTCGTTTTATCTCTTTATTTTTCTTGAAGTGTCCACTTTGATTCAGCTAGAAAATGTACATTCCATTCCTCCAATCATTCTTTCATACCACAAAATGTAAGCCACGTTACCATGTGGGTTATTCCAGCAATTCGTTACCTTTTGGTCAAAGAAACGTTTGCTTTCACAAAATGTTTACATTCTGGGCTCTATTTTAAGAAAGCCCTACAGCAACGGTAAATCTTAGTGCTGGTGGTAGCGTTATAGGTTCAGGGGTGCATCAAATATTTTAGCTATTTTCACAACTGGAATTATGGGCACAGTAGCTGGCGGTGGTGTGAATAAGCTGGGTTTTGATGAATTAACAAGTTGTGGGTATGTCGAGGCTTGGCCCCTCACTAGCCAATCCGAACGTGCTCAATGGCGTAATACAGTTCTTTCAGAAAGTATTCACACCCCTTGACTTTTTCCACATTTTGTTATGTTGCAGCCTGAATTTAAAATGTATATATTTTTTGTCACTGGTCTACATTGAATGTCCCATAATGCCAAAAGTGGAATTATTTTTAGAAATTCATATACAGTGGGGCAAAAATGTATTTAGTCAGCCACCAATTGTGCAAGTTCTCCCACTTAAAAAGATGAGAGGCCTGTAATTTTCATCATAGGTACACTTCAACTATGACAGACAAAATGAGAGAAAGAAAATCCAGAAAATCACATTGTAGGATTTGTTATGAATTTATTTGCAAATTATGGTGGAAAAATAAGTATTTGGTCAATAACAAAAGTTCTCAATACTTTGTTATATACCCTTTGTTGGCAATGACAGAGGTCAAACGTTTTCTGTAAGTCTTCACAAGGTTTTCACACACTTGCTGGTATTTTGGTCCATTCCTCCATGCAGATCTCCTGGAGCAGTGATGTTTTGGGGCTGTTGCTGGGCAACACGGACTTTCAACTCCCTCCAAAGATTTTTCTATGGGGTTGAGATCTGGAGACTGGCTAGGCCACTCCAGGACCTTGAAATGCTTCTTACGAAGCCACTCCTTCGTTGCCCGGGCGGTGTGTTTGGGATCATTGTCATGCTGAAAGACCCAGCCACGTTTCATCTTCAATGCCCTTGCTGATGGGAGGCGGTTTTCACTCAAAATCTCACGATACATGGCCCCATTCATTCTTTCCTTTACACAGATCAGTCGTCCTGGTCCCTTTGCAGAAAAACAGCCCCAAAGCATGATGTTTCCACCCCCATGCTTCACAGTAGGTTTGGTGTTCTTTGGATGAAACTCAGCATTCTTTGTCCTCCAAACACGACGAGTTGAGTTTTTACCAAAAAGTTATATTTTGGTTTCATCTGACCATATGACATTCTCCCAATCTTCTTCTGGATCATCCAAATGCTCTCTAGCAATCTTCAGACGCGACTGGACATGTACTGGCTTAAGCAGGGGGACACGTCTGGCACTGCAGGATTTGAGTCCCTGGCTGCGTAGTGTGTTACTGATGGTAGGCTTTGTTACTTTGGTCCCAGCTCTCTGCAGGTCATTCACTAGGTCCCCTCGTGTGGTTCTGGGATTTTTGCTCACAGTTCTTGTGACCATTTTGACCCCACGGGGTGAGATCTTCCGTGGAGCCCCAGATCGAGGGAGATTATCAGTGGTCTTGTATGTCTTCCATTTCCTAATAATTGCTCCCACAGTTGATTTCTTCAAACCAAGCTGCTTACCTATTGCAGATTCAGTCTTCCCAGCCTGGTGCAGGTCTACAATTTTGTTTCTGGTGTCCCTTGACAGCTCTTTGGTCTTGGCCATAGTGGAGTTTGGAGTGTGACTGTTTGAGGTTATGGACAGGTGTCTTTTTATAATGATGACAAGTTCAAACAGGTGCCATTAATACAGGTAACGAGTGGAGGACAGAGGAGTCTCTTAAAGAAGAAGTTACAGGTCTGTGAGTGCCAGAAATCTTGCTTGTTTGTAGGTGACCAAATACTTATTTTGCACCATTTGCAAATAAATTCATAAAAAATCCTACAATGTGATTTTCTGGATTTGTTTTTCTCATTTTGTCTGTCATAGTTGAAGTGTACCTACGATGAAAATGACAGGCCTCATCTTTTTAAGTGGGAGATCTTGCACAATTGGTGGCTGACTAAATACTTTTTTTGCCCCACTCTGTGTGTGTGTATATATATATATACACACACACACACACACACACACACACACACACACACACACACACACACACACACACACACACACACATAAATATATATATATATACACACACACAAATAAATATATATATTTATTTGTGTGTGTGTATATATATTTTTTTTTTTACAAATGAAAAGCTCTGTCTTCAGTCAATTATTCAACCCCTTTGTTATGGCAAGCCTAAATATGTTCAGGCTTAAGGTGCATGGATGGACTCTTTGTACAATAGTAGTGTTTAACATGATTTTTGAATGACTACCTCATCTCCGTACCCCACACATACAATTATATGTAAGGTCCCTCAGTCAAGCAGTGAATTTCAAACACAGATTCAACCACAAAGACCAGGGAGGTTTGCCAATGCCTCAAAGAAGGGCACCTATTGATTAAAAAAAAGACATTAAATATCCCTTTGAGCATGGTGAAGTTATTAATTACACTTTGGATGGTGTATCACTACAAAGATACAGGCGTCCTTTCTAACTTAGTTGCCGGAGAGGAAGGAAACCGCTCGGGGATTTCACTATGATGCCAATGGTGACATTAGAACATTTAGAGTTGAATGGCTGAGTTAGGGTTATAGGACATTGTAGTTACTTCACAATACTTATCTAATTGACAGAGTGAAAAGAAGGAAGCCTGTACAGAATAAAATATTCCAAAACAAACACTAAGCCACTAAAGTAATGCTGCAAAAATGGTGGCAAAGCAATTAACTTTTTGTCCTGAATAGAAAGTGTTATGTTTGGGGCAAATCCAATACAAGCATAGTGGTGACTGCTTCATGTTTATTCGTATGCTTGTAATCATTAAGGACTGGGGACTTCTTCAGGATAAAAAAACAAACATAATGGAGTTAAGCACAGGCAAAATCCTAGAAGAAAACCTGGTTCAGTTTGCTTTCCACTGGCACTGGGAGATTAGCAGGACAATAAGCCTAAGAACCAATGCCAAAACAACCCTGGAGTTGCTTACCAAGAAGACAGTGAATGTTAGTTTTGACTTAAATCTACGTGAAAATATATGGCCAGACCTGAAAATGTTTGTCCTAGCAATGATCAACCACCAATTTGACAGCTTTAAGAATTTTGAAAACATTAATGGGCAAATGTTGCACAATCCAGGTGTGGAAAGCTCTTAGAAATGTACCCAGAAAGACTCACAGCTGTAATTGCTGCAAAAGTGTGAATACTTCTGTAAATGAGATATTTCTGTATTTAATTTTTAATAAATTGGCAAACATTTCGAAAAACATGTTTTCACTTTGTCATTATGGGATATTGTGTGTAGATGGACCCCTCCCTCACCTATTTAATCAATTTTGAATTCAGGCTGTAACACCACAAAATGTGGAATAAGTCAAGGGGTATGAATACTTTCTGAAGGCACTGTATAGCCAAGATGCATGATTGATGAATGGCAAAGATTGACTTTATTCAGATAGTTCGTCACCTTTTTATATACTAGTTGTCAAGCAAAGCACAACAAATAGCTTATGCACCATGACTCTGCGTGGCTAAGTGGATTTCGACTCGATTTCGAAAACGATTTCAACCAACCACAGCACATACAAATTGTCCTGGGAGGCGGGACAGACGGCAGACTGCATTCCCCTGTCATCATTTGCTTTGTGACTGACATGCGAATGCCTATCTTATCAATAGATCACTAGAAGATGCACATCATTCATTCTAGCGGGAGAGGGCTCGACGTATTGGTGAATTCAAACTTTTTTAAATGAAAAGTAGCCTGGTTATTTTGAAGTGGGGAAAAATAGCAGGCAGAAAATTTGTCTGTA
This sequence comes from Oncorhynchus kisutch, assembly GCF_002021735.2. Lineage (NCBI taxonomy): Eukaryota > Metazoa > Chordata > Actinopteri > Salmoniformes > Salmonidae > Oncorhynchus > Oncorhynchus kisutch. The sequence goes on from NC_034176.2 coordinate 49,999,564, forward strand.
ACCGGCTGATTTAGCCGACAGCTGGCGCTAATGGAAAACACTGCCATATTAAAAATCTGATCTATTGAATTCTCCATGTGGTCTATTTTAAAGGGAACTTCATTTAAAGCTGCAGTATTCAACTTTTTGGGCAACCCTGCCCAAAATAACGTAGACAGTTATAGATCTGTCATTCTCTCTGAAAGCAAGTCTAAGAAGTGGTAGATCTGTTCTATGTGTGCTCTTTCTGTGCTTCCCATTCTTAAGTTTAGTTTTTCCTTTTACTTTCGGTTTTGTACACCAGCTGAAAACACAATATTTTCGGTTATTGATAAGATTTTTCCACAGCAGTTTAAATCGTAAAATTATTCTCTACACTTGCTTGCTTTGTCATATAAACTGAAATTAGGCATGCTATTAGAATTTTAGCAACCAGGAAATGGCGGCGTGATTTCTGCAAATTGCACCTTTTTTTAAAATATAACAGGCTTTTAAAATCTATATTGTTACACAATTTCTACTTCAAATATCAAAGGGCACTTTTTTTCGTGGAAAGACCCAAGTATTTTCTCTCGTTTCAGGTATGCATACCAGTTTTTCGGGAGTGCCGCCCCCATCATGACCAACCCCCCAGTGGAGGTGAAGAGGAACATGGAGGTGTTCCTTCCCCAGTCGTACTGTGCCTTTGATTTTGCCGCTCTACCTCACCAAGTCCAGGACACCTTCCTCAGGTGTCTTTTCACATTCTAGAGGAATACGTGAAGCATGCACTTTTAGGGGCTTGTTGTGCCTACTTGTTTCATTGTGCCAAAGGGGTGTTTTTGACCTAGCACTAACAAATCCAGAATCGAATTAGTTGGTTAGTTGAATCAAGTGTGTTAGTGTTAGGGCAAAATCTAAAATGTGCACTCCTTAGGGTCCCCAGGACCAGGGGCCTAATTTATCAAAAACAGTGGGGCAAAAACACACTCAACCTTGCGTTTCCACAAAGGTTGGTATTTATACATTTTGAACTTGAGGAAAGTGTGTGTATCTCCATGTACAGCTCAGGCCTGTTAGTAGTGGTTGATCAATTGTATTGCAAGCAAATATGATTATTTTGGGGGTAATGTATGTGTTTGATGCCTTTGAATTATAATGATGTTTTTTTATTTATTTTTATTTTACCTTTATTTAACCAGGTAGGCAAGTTGAGAACAAGTTCTCATTTACAATTGCGACCTGGCCAAGATAAAGCAAAGCAGTTCGACAGATACAACGACACAGAGTTACACATGGAGTAAAACAGACATACAGTCAATAATACAGTATAAACAAGTCTATATACAATGTGAGCAAATGAGGTGGGAAGGGAGGTAAAGGCAAAAAGGCCATGGTGGCAAAGTAACATATAGGCATGTTTTTTCTGGAAGGAGAGTTTACAGTCTAACCAGACACCTAAGTATTTGTAGTTGTCCACGTATTCTAAGTCAGAGCCGTCCAGAGTAGTGATGTTGGACAGGCGGGTAGATGCAGGTAGCGATCGGTTGAAGAGCATGCATTTAGTTTTACTTGTATTTAAGAGCAATTGGAGGCCACGGAAGGAGAGTTGTATGGCATTGAAGCTTGCCTGGAGGGTTGTTAACACAGTGTCCAAAGAAGGGCCGGAAGTATACAGAATGGTGTCGTCTGCGTAGAGGTGGATCAGAGACTCACCAGCAGCAAGAGCGACCTCATTGATGTATACAGAGAAGAGAGTCGGTCCAAGAATTGAACCCTGTGGCACCCCCATAGAGACTGCCAGAGGTCCGGACAGCAGACCCTCCGATTTGACACACTGAACTCTATCAGAGAAGTAGTTGGTGAACCAGGCGAGGCAATCATTTGAGAAACCAAGGCTGTCGAGTCTGCCGATGAGGATGTGGTGATTGACAGAGTCGAAAGCCTTGGCCAGATCAATGAATACGGCTGCACAGTAATGTTTCTTATCGATGGCGGTTAAGATATCGTTTAGGACCTTGAGCGTGGCTGAGGTGCACCCATGACCAGCTCTGAAACCAGATTGCATAGCAGAGAAGGTATGGTGAGATTCGAAATGGTCGGTAATCTGTTTGTTGACTTGGCTTTCGAAGACCTTAGAAAGGCACGGTAGGATAGATATAGGTCTGTAGCAGTTTGGGTCTAGAGTGTCACCCCCTTTGAAGAGGGGGATGACCGCAGCTGCTTTCCAATCTTTGGGAATCTCAGACGACACGAGAGGTTGAACAGGCTAGTAATAGGGGTGGCAACAATTTCTGCAGATAATTTTAGAAAGAAAGGGTCCAGATTGTCTAGCCCGGCTGATTTGTAGGGGTCCAGATTTTGCAGCTCTTTCAGAACATCAGCTGAATGGATTTGGGAGAAGGAGAAATGGGGAAGGCTTGGGCGAGTTGCTGTTGGGGGTGCAGTGCAGTTGTCCGGGGTAGGAGTAGCCAGGTGGAAAGCATGGCCAGCCGTAGAAAAATGCTTATTGAAATTCTCAATTATGGTGGATTTATCAGTGGTGACAGTGTTTCCTATCTTCAGTGCAGTGGGCAGCTGGGAGGAGGTGTTCTTATTCTCCATGGACTTTACAGTGTCCCAGAACTTTTTTGAGTTAGTGTTGCAGGAGGCAAATTTCTGCTTGAAAAAGCTAGCCTTGGCTTTTCTAACTGCCTGTGTATAATGGTTTCTAGCTTCCCTGAACAGCTGCATATCACGGGGGCTGTTCGATGCTAATGCAGAACGCCATAGGATGTTTTTGTGTTGGTTAAGGGCAGTCAGGTCTGGGGAGAACCAAGGGCTATATCTGTTCCTGGTTCTAAATTTCTTGAATGGGGCATGTTTATTTAAGATGGTTAGGAAGGCATTTAAAAAAAATATCCAGGCATCCTCTACTGACGGGATGAGATCAATATCCTTCCAGGATACCCCGGCCAGGTCGATTAGAAAGGCCTGCTCGCAGAAGTGTTTCAGGGAGCGTTTTACAGTGATGAGTGGAGGTCGTTTGACCGCTGACCCATTACGGATGCAGGCAATGAGGCAGTGATCGCTGAGATCTTGGTTGAAGACAGCAGAGGTGTATTTAGAGGGCAAGTTGGTTAGGATGATATCTATGAGGGTGCCCGTGTTTAAGGCTTTGGGGAGGTACCTGGTAGGTTCATTGATAATTTGTGTGAGATTGAGGGCATCAAGTTTAGATTTTAGGATGGCTGGGGTGTTAAGCATGTTCCAGTTTAGGTCGCCTAGCAGCACGAACTCTGAAGATAGATGGGGGGCAATCAGTTCACATATGGTGTCCAGAGCACAGCTGGGGGCAGAGGGTGGTCTATAGCAGGCGGCAACGGTGAGAGACTTGTTTTTAGAGAGGTGGATTTTTAAAAGTAGAAGTTCAAATTGTTTGGGTACAGACCTGGATAGTAGGACAGAACTCTGCAGGCTATCTTTGCAGTAGATTGCAACACTGCCCCCTTTGGCAGTTCTATCTTGTCTGAAAATGTTGTAGTTTGGAATTAAAATTTCAGAATTTTTGGTGGTCTTCCTAAGCCAGGATTCAGACACAGCTAGAACATCTGGGTTGGCAGAGTGTGCTAAAGCAGTGAATAGAACAAACTTAGGGAGGAGGCTTCTAATGTTAACATGCATGAAACCAAGGCTATTACGGTTACAGAAGTCGTCAAAAGAGAGCGCCTGGGGAATAGGAGTGGAGCTAGGCACTGCAGGGCCTGGATTCACCTCTACATCGCCAGAGGAACATAGGAGGAGTAGAATAAGGGTACGGCTAAAAGCTATGAGAATTGGTCGTCTAGAACGTCTGGAACATAGAGTAAAAGGAGGTTTCTGGGGGCGATAAAATAGCATCAAGGTATAATGTACAGACAAAGGTATGGTAGGATGTGAATGTTAACGGATGCATTTGCCGTTGGTAAGGAGATTGCATAGCAGCATGTTGTCTAATATGTTTCTTTTACTTGTATTATCTAGGCCTAAATCATAATCATATTGCAGGGCTGGTTTATTCCCGCTACACAACAAATATTAGGCTATCATTTAGCCATTGCTCATTCAATAGCCAAGCATGCTACCATTTAGCCATCGCTAAATAAATCATTAAACTGCATCAGTAAAATAACAATGGCGAGGCTATATACAGGGGTTACCGGTACAGAGTCAATGTGTGGGGGCACCGGTTACTCAAGGTATTTGAGGTAATATGTACATGTAGGTAGAATTATTGAAGTGACTATCCATAGATAATAACAGAGTAGCGGCAGCGTAAAAGAGGGGTCTGGGTAGCCCTTTTGATTAGCTGGAGTCTTATGGCTTTGGGGTAGAAGCCTAGAGCTAGACTTGACACTCCGGTACCGATTGCCGTGCGGTATCAGTGAGAACAGTCTATGACTAGGGTGGTTGGGGTATTTGACCATTTTTAGGGCCTTCCTCTGACCCCACCTGGTATAGAGGTCCTGGATGGCAGGAAGCTTGGCCCCAGTAATGTACTGGGCCGTACACACCCTCTGCAGTTCCTTGAGGCCGAGCAGTTGCCATACCAGGCAGTGATGCAACCAGATGCTCTCGATGGTGCAGCTGTAGAACCTTTTGAGGATCTGAGGGCCCATGCCAAATCTTTTCAGTCTCCTGAGGGGAAATAGGTTTTGTCGTGCCTTCACGACTGTCTTAGTATGTTTAGACCATGGTAGTTCCACTGCAGCCCCGTCGATGAGAATGGTGGCATGCCCGGTCCTCCTTTTTCTGTAGTCCTCAATCATCTCCTTTATCACGTTGAGGGAGAGGTTGTTGTCCTGGCACCACACGGCCAGGTCTCTGACCTCCCTATAGGCTGTCTCATCGTTGGTGTCATCGGCAAACTTGATGATGGTGTTGGATTTGTGCGTGGCCATGCATTCATGAGTGAACAGGAAGTACAGGAGGGGACTGAGCACGCACCCCTGAGGGTCCCCCGTGTTGAGGATCAGCGTGGTGGATATGTCGTTACCTACCCTTACCACTTAGGGGCAGACCATCAGGAAGTCCAGGATCCAGTTGCAGAGGGAGGTGTTTAGTCTCAGGGTCCTTAGGTTAGTGATGAGCTTTGAGGGCACAATGGTGTTGAACTCTGAGCTGTAGTCAATGAATAGCATTCTCACATTGGTGTTCCTTTTGTCCAAGTGGGAAAGGGTCGTGTGGAGTGCAATAGAGATTGCATCATTTGTGGATCTGTTGGGGCGGTATGCAAATTGGAGTGAGTCTATGGTCTCTGGGATAATGGTGTTGAGAACCATGACCAGCCTTTCAAACCACTTCATGGCTACAGATGTGAGTGCTACATGTCAGTAGTAATTTAGGGAGTTTACCTTAGTGTTCTTGGGTATCTGAGAGTATGGTGGTCTGCTTGAAACATTGGTATTACAGACTCAGTCAAGGACAGTTTGAAAATTTTGCTCGGTGTACACGTCCTAGTAATCCGTCTGGCCTTGTGAATGTTGACCTGTTTAAAGGTCTTACATCGGCTATGGAGAGCGTGAGCACTCAGTCATCCGGAAAAGCTGATGGACTCATGCATGCTTCAATGTTACTTGCCTTGAAACAAGCATAGAAGTAATTTAGCCGTCTGTTAGACTCGTGTCACTGGGCAGCTCGCAAGCCCTGCCACATCTGACGAGCGACCATTTTTCCATCTCGCTCATTCAATATCCAAGCGTGCTCGAAAGTAAATAGACTGGTAACCTAAAAACTGGCACACCTAATGCGAGCGGTTCCATATGTGACAGAGATGAAAATCTCAAATGTAGAGGTAATCTAATAGCAACAATAATTGCCTCCAATTATTTTTGGATTTTGGCTAGGCTACTTTGAAGAAAGTTAAGACATTCCTCATTATGATAAATAAGATACTTTTCTTCATAAAGTCTGTGAACACCTGCTTGTCAAACATCTGATTCCAAAATCATGGGCATTAATATGGAGTTGGTACTCCCTTTGCTATAACAGCCTCCACTCATCTGGGAAGGCTTTTCACTACATGTTGGAATATTGCTGTAGGAACTTGCTTCCATTCAGCCACGAGCATTTGTGAGGTCAGGCACTGATGTTGGGCGATTTGGCCTGGCTCGCAGTCGGCGTTCCAATTCATCCCAAAAGTATTAGATGGGGGTTGAGGTCAGGGCTTTGTGCAGGCCAGTCAAGTTCTACCACACTGATCTCGACAAACCATTTTTGCATGGACCTCACTTAGTGCTGAAACAGAAAAGGGCCTTCCCTAAACTTTTGCCACACAGGTGGAAGGACAGAATCCTGTAGGAAGCACAGAATCATTTAGAATGTCAATGTATGCGGTTGCGTTAATATTTCTCTTCACTGGAACTAAGAGGCCTAGCCTGAACCATGGAAAAACCCCAGACCGTTATGTCCGGTGTCCCGTTCTGTGAGCTTGTGTGGCGTGCCACTTCTCGGCTGAGCAGTTGTTGCTCCTACATGTCCTACACCTGGCAGCAACGGGTGTGGCAGAAATAGCAGAATTCACCATTTTGAAGGGGTGTTCACTTACTTTTGTATGATTAATTGATGAATTGTTAACCGTTAACATCCCTAGTTCGAATAGACAATCACTTGTTTTAAACAGTCACTGCGAAATGTTTAAACGTTCCGATCAAATTTGCCATTTCGAAACTGTCATGGCCAAAGTTCCAACATTTCCAAATCATACAGCATTTTTGCTACCACAGAAGGTGAATAGAGGGTGTATTCCAGGTGGGGTTGTGGGGTTGCTTGTTCACAAGCACACGTGTCCATTATGGCTCTAATTTATAATTGAAAACATGCCTATATGTTGCCTGCGACAGATTAATGAATCCCAATCATTTGCTGCGCAAGCAAATCCTAGAATCTCCACCTGCACCAGAATTTTAAATTAAATTTAGTATGCACGGTTGATAAATGAGGCCCCAGGATTGGGAAACACTGGCTAGTTGATGGTTGTCTACTTGTTTCATTTTGGTTGTGTACAGATAAGACAACTCAAGGTTTCTTTTGATTTACAGTGCCTTCGGAAAGTACTCAGACCCCTTAACTTTTTCTGCAGTTTGTTACATTACAGCCTTATTCTAAAATTGATTAAATAAAATAAGCAGCAATCTACACACAATAACCCATAATGACAAAGCGAAAACAGTTTTTTTGACATTTTTGCAAATTTATTTGAAAAAAAGACGGATATCTTTATCTAAATAAGTATTCAGACCCTTTGCTATGAGACTCGAACTTGAGCTCAGGTGCATTCTGTTTCTATTGATCCTTGAGAGGTTTCTACAAACCTGGAGGTCCACCTGTGGTAAATTCAATTGATTGGACATGATTTGGAAAGGCACACACTTCTTTTTATATAAGGTCCCACAGTTGACAGTTCATGTCAGAGCAAAAACCAAGCCATTAGGTTGGAGGAATTGTCCGTAGCGCTCCGAGACAGGATTGTGTTGAAGCACAGATCTGGGGAAGGGCTACAAAACATTTCTGCAGCATTGAAGGTCTCCAAGAACACAGTGGCCTCCATCATTCTTAAATGGAAATAGTTTGGAACCACATGTCTCTCCCTAGAGCTGGCCGCCCGGCCAAACTGAGCAATCGGGGGAGAAGGGCCTTCAGGGAGGTGACCAAGAACCCGATGGGCACTCTGACAGAGCTCTAGAGTTCCTCTGGAGATTTGAGAACCTCCCAGAAGGACAACCATCTCTGCAGCACTCTACCAATTAGGCCTTTTATGGTAGAGTGCCCAGACAGTTCTCTAGGAGTTTGCCGAAAGGCACCTAAAGACTCTCAGACCATGAGCAACAATATTCTCTGGTGTGATGACCTGAATGCCAAGTGTCACGTCTGGAGGAAACTTGGCACCCTTCAGTGGCAGGGATTGGGCGTCTAGTCCGGATCCAGGCAAAGATGAATAGAGGAAAGTACAGAGAGATCCTTGATGAAAACCTGTTTCAGAGCGCTCAGGACCTCCGACTGGGGCTAAGTTTAACCTTCCAGCAGGAAAACGACCCTAAGCACACAGCCAAGACAACTCAGGAGTGGCTTCTGGACTAGTCTCTGAATGTCCTTGAGTGGCCTTGCCTGAGCCCGGACTTGAACCTGATCAAACATCACTGGAGAGACCTGAAAATAGTTGTGCAGCAACACTCCCCAACCAACCTGACAGAGCAGGAGAGGATCTGCAGTGAAGAATGGGATGAACTCCCCAAATACAGGTGTGCTAAGGTTGTAGGTTTATATCCAAGAAGACTTGATGCTGTAATCGCCTCCAAAGGTGCATCAACAAAGTACTGACTAAAGGGTCTGAATACTGTAAATGTGATTTATTTTTTTGAAAGTTTATTAAATTAGCACACAAATTTAACCGGTTTTGGTTTGTCATTATGGTTATTGTTTGTAGGTTGGGGGGGTGTGATATTTAAAGGCTGTAACGAGATAAAGAAGCTAATTCCATGCAATTATACACATTTTGCCATGAGTTTTAAAGCTAGTTTCCTATCCAGTTTATGTGACAAAACAGATAGAATAATGTATAATAATTTTTTCTGCGGTGCTACACATTTTGCCATGGCTCATGCTGTGCTCTTATGCTATCCGAGTGACTCAAACATAACAAAATCAAATGGGTGCCTCATCAGTCTCGGCGCAAGGATAACAAGGATAACGTAAAGGCTGTAACGTAACAAAATGTGGAAAAAGTCAAGGGGTCTGAATATTTTCCCAAGCCACTGTAAATACCCATTAATGTACACCTTTTTAAGAGGGATTTATCTATACAAAATCACATATGACTGAATAATCAGGCCACCATTCTGGTGTGTTCAGACGATCAGACTATGTATGGCCACAAGGAGAAGGGGTGAATTTGCCCCTAATTGCTGATCTTTGGTCAGTTTTCTCCACTAATGGTTGTTAGGATTGTGGGAGGTGAAGCTGATTCTAGATCTGTACCAAAGGGAAACTTCACCCAGGGGGCCCACCAGAGATTCTAGTCCCACTGTGCTTGGGCGGCAGGTAGCCTGGCGGGTAAGGGTTGTTGGGCCAATAAACGAAAGGTTGCTGGATCAAATCCCCAAGCTGCCCCTGAGAAAGGCAGTTAACCCACTGTTCCCCGGACTCCGATGACGTGGATGTCGATTTAAGGCAGCCCTCTGCACACCTTTGATTCAGAGGGGTTGGGTTAAATGCGGACGACAGATTTCAGTTGAATGCATTCAGATGTACAACTGACTAGGTATCCCCCTTTCCCCTGTTAATGGATTTTTCTCCTTGGTGTAGGGTGCCCCTAGTGGTGGAGGTGTGGAACAAAAATACCAGCTCCAGAGACATTCTCCTGGGCACGGCCAGCATACAGCTGTCCCACCTCCTGACTGCAGAGAAGAGCCGCTTCCTGGGCCCCATGGGCCAGCAGCACTGGAGGCAGACCTTCTCCGAGAGGATCCCAGTCATAAAGGCCCAAGGGATTTCAGCGGCAGGGACTGGGCATGCTACATATAGACTCTTGGAAGATATTATCATCAGTAGTAGTCATGTGTGGCTGCAGTTCTATGTATGCTTGTTAGATGGCACCCTTGACTGCCTCTTGACTGCTTGGTTGAGCTAGTGTTAGTACGGTGTGAAACAACTTGCGTGTGTCTCCTTTCCACAGGCCCAGTGAAAAGGTGGCTGAGCTGTGCTACGTCACAACCCTGGAGAACCTTGGTTTAGTCAAGGTCCAAGATATCGTCATGTCTGAGTCCTCCCAGGTACAATGTGGTACATGCTGTATGTTTGTACACAAGTTGATGCTTTTAGATTTGTGCACCACTAATACTGTAATTCACCATTTGAGCTGTAGTGAGAGACCAAGTAGAATGACCAGGGCACATTCATAAATCATCTTAGTGGGTGCTGTTCTAGGATCAGGTCTTCCCTGCCCATGTAATCAGATTCATTATAATTTTAAAAGGCCACTACTTCTACTTTGAGATACTTTGTGTATACGGGACTGGTCAGGGCCCATATTTATAAAGTTGTCTCACAGTAGAAGGGCAGATCAGGATCTGTTTGGCCTTTTTAGATCATAGTAAATAACATGATCTTGTATTGTGACAGAATGGGTATTCTGTGGCGCAAAAGACGATGCCAGCTCTGCGACCAGCTCCTCCCAGCAGTGCAGGCAGAGTCCCCACCGAGCCCCGTGAGACGCTGGAGTACAGGGCTGCCCTGGAGCTGGAGATGTGGAAGGAGATGCAGGAGGATCTCTTTGATGACCAGGTGGCTATACTGCAGTGAATGTGTTATTGTAGCAATTCCATTGATGCCTTTTTGTTTTGGTACAAACGTGTGTGTGTGTGTGCGCTCAACGTCCTCAGCTGAAGAAGAAAGAGCTGGGCCATATGCAGGCGTTGGCCGAGGAATGGAAGAAGAGGGATCGGGAGCGCGAGTCTCTGGTCAGAAAAAAGGTACACTGTAATGTATTATTCTAGGAGTGGGTTGACGTTGCCTCTAGATGCTGATCCTGGGTCAGTTTTGCATCACCCCCCCCCCCCCAGTAATGGTTAAGGGTTTGATTGGGCAAGGGGAAGATGATCCTAGATCTGTACCTAGAGGAAACTTCACTCCGGAGCATTATACTACTTTTCTTATGGTCGTAGTGTGACAGTTGTGCCTTATGTGATGTGTTTCCAGGAGGTAGAGTACAACATCTTGGAGGAGCAGCTTCAGAAGATTCTGGCTGACCTGGAGAAGAGAGAGAAGCATCTAGGCCATGCAGAAATGGAGGTTGGTTTATTTAATATTTTTTAAATGTAAACATTTCAAGGAGAGCGCAGGACGCACAGTGTAATGCACGGTATGTATAGTCTTACAAATGTGAAACTGCACATGCGCTGGGTGCAATCTGACTGCCTGATAGGCACCCTGTAGTCACCTCACTGATGAAGCCGGTATCGCTACACTTTAAATGACTGTATTCTACGTAGTGCAACTATCCAAGATATGTACAGATACAGATATGTAGAGAAGATAATGGAGCTATATATTTTTGACAATTAACAATTCCCAAAATATAAACTAATCAGTCCTTGACAATCTAAAATTCCCAAAATGTCATGTGTGGAGCTCGGACCCAGCTCCGCTAGGGGGCGGAAGAGGACCCCTCCGTTTCATGTTCTTCTATAAAAATAGCAAAAAAGTTCAAATGATTGAGTGGCAGGTTGGCGCAAAATCTGTATCTCCCCTTCACTGTGTCAGCAAAATGGACAGAGCACCTATGTGTTGGTGGGCAATGGAAAGCCACCGGGGCAGTTAGGTATGACTCCTTTTGGGTTTCCATAAAAAGCAGGAAAAAAACAACCTTCCCTTAGTAGTCGTTCAGGCAATGTCTGAGAATGCGCTGTAGGACTTTTTATGTCTGTGACTCACTAGTTCTTAAAGAAACCAACAGTGGCTGCCCTGTGCACTGGAGAAACCGTGAAAAGGCTAATGGATCAAAGGTGGGCCGGACACCTCGCTACTGTGGCTGTGGTTGTTTAAAGTTGTGACAGCATTGTGAAGTTCCTCTGACATCGAATGCACGGGTTCGTACAACACAGAAGTAAGACTTGAGGCTACAGGGCTGCTGAAGGCGGTGACCGTGCCAGGCTTGATACCATGGTGCACGGTATCCTCAGTCTTCTCGATCCTCCAAACAAATTACTCAAGGCAAAAGCAACGGATCTACACTGGCATCAGCAGTGCGTTGGAGTGCATCGAGAAGCTGAGGTGTGACAGAGTTCGAAGTCATTTGGACATAGTGCAGTGCAAATGCTGTCATTGGTGAAATGTCAGACCGATTTAGCAAACACAACAGCCAACTGCTGGAGGACCTTTGTGCCCTTGACCCAGAGAGTCTTTCTAGATGTGAAACCATTCGCCTTTTGTTTACTGCGTTTGTTTGGTGTTCATTTAAGTAGCCTAAATATAGATTGTGTCATTCCTTTATCAATCTGATATTTAGTTTACTAGGCCTACTACTTGGTACCGCTGTTTTGTTCTGTTCGCATTTGTTCACATTAGCAGTTGTCTATTCTAAGCCAAACTGGAATTCAGTATTTTTGTTGGCTACTACTTTCAGCATTTAGTTTGCATTATTTTGGTAAGACAGCTGTGTGTACGGCTGCATTCACATAGGCTGTTTGTAATTGGGTAATTCACCTATCTATATTCATTACCAAAACGACCTTGCGCTGTCCGTTGTGCTGATACAGCGCAGCGGAGATGGGCTACAGATTTCGTGCCAACCTGTCACTTCTAAAGCACTCAATGATCTCGAAGTCTCAGCATTTGAACATTGTTTATTTTGGTACAGTGTGATATAAGCAGAATTCAATAAGTCCAATGCAGGAACCCCCCAAAATTGTGCCACCCTCGCTGATTTCAACTGCCCCATTAATCACTTTATCCTTGTGCCGAGACTGATGGGGCACCCATTTGATTTTGTTATGTTTGAGTCACTCGGATAGCATAAGAGCACGGCATGAGCCATGGCAAAATGTGTAGCACTGCAGAAAAAATAATTATACATTATTCTATCTGTTTTGTCACATACACTGGATAGGAAACTAGCTTTAAAACTCCACATTTTCTCTCAGCCCCATGGCAAAATGTGTATAATTGCATGGAATTAGCTTCTTTATCTTGTTTTATTTATATTTTTTATTGAAATGTTTTGTATTTTAATTTTTTACCCTTTTTTCTCCCTAGTTTCGTGGTATCCAATTTGGTAGTTAGTCTTGTTTCATTGCTGCATCTCCCGTACGGACTCGGGAGAGGCGAAGGTCGAGAGCCGTGCGTCCTCTGAAACACAACCAAGCCGCACTGCTTCTTGACACAATGCCCACATAACCCGAAAGCCAGCCGCCATAATGTGACAGAGGAAACGCATACACCTGGTGACCATGTCAGCGTGCACTGTGCCAGGCCCGCCACAGGAGTCGCTAGTGCGCTATACGACAAGGACATCCCTGCCGGCCAAACCCTCCCGTTAGACCACTGTGTCACTCGGGAGGCCTGGAATTAGCTTTGAAACATTTTCTCTGTGGCCAAGGGGGGGAGGGGGGCCCCCATTGGCTACGCCCACTACCCTCCCGTGAACTTTGCCACCGCTGCAAAAACAAATCCTCGGGAAATACTGCATCAGGATTTAAATGATTCACCATAGGTTGAAGGTGATCAGTCAGACAGCTGGTTATTATCTTGCCTTCTAAGGGATTGAATGGACCTAAACCATACCAGGAAAATGGACACCATAACACCACACCATAACAGAACTCTCATTTACTTTTTTTGGGCAGTTTGGCAGTTACCTGTACATCCCAATAATATATTTCACTCTGCATACCTTTAGCGTTACGAGGGTGTGGATCCTTGCTCAAACCTGTATTATTAACCCCATCACTGCTTGTGCTTTCAGATGCAGCGCTTGCAGAGGGAGATGCGGGCTGAGCACGAGTTAAGCATGTGCAAGCTGCAGGAGAGCGGCCGGCGGCTCCGCGAGGACTGCACTCACCAGGTGGATCTGGAGAGGTCAAGGGTCAGGCAGCTGGAGGAGGAGCGTGGCAGGCAGCAACAGCAGGTAGGCGTCAGGGCGCTGGACTGGGGAAGGAATGCTAGGCTGGCCCGCTCAATACACACCTTGGGAGGAGATGAGGGTCCTGGGGTGACCATTGACCATGAGGTCAATGGGCCATGTCATCCCCCGGTGGACATTGTGAAATGGACAAAAAAGGAGAGAAGAAAGCAGCACGGGTCAGACGGACACCGGGGTTTCGGCCAGGCTTCTTGCCTCTTGCAGTTTCCGAGGATACCATCAATATCTGACCAGCCGTGACCATCCAACCCCGATCTGCTGTTCTCTCAGGCCTAACACCCGGTGCATTGCATGATTCTGTAGTAGAACAGACCTGGCCTTTAGCATTTATTAAATACTTAATTTTGTTTTCCCAGTCTCTCAATGACTTACCTGGTTAAATGAAGGCAAAATATGTATATTTATTTCATTACAGAATGAGAGGTGATAGCATGTTCAAGTTCTGGAAAATGTATCACATACTCCCCTGTTTGATTTCCATGTGTCACGAATGTGTTCTGCTCTATAGTAGATTGTCAAAATGATCATAATAGCGGAAAGAGTTCAGCAGCAGCCATGTGTGTGAACTTATACATAATACACCTTGAAGAGCAGGCTAAAGCAGGGATTCAAGCTGTGAAATTGGCTCAGTTTTTCTTCATTTTAAAATAGTGAGTTTGATTTAGTCCAGATATAGTCCTTAGTGCTTTTTCAATGTTAAGGAGAGAAACCAGCCCCCCTGCTTTACTCATGTAGGCCAACCTATGGTATGTAGGCTACAGTATGCAATGAGATGTCGGTTCTTTTCAGTCCCACTCCACCCCCCCAGTATGCTCTGGATATTTTACAGTGAAGAAGAAAATGTGCATTATTTTCGCTAGAATCTCTCCCTTGTCCTCCTCACAGACAAACCCACTTACTGAAATAGTTGTCTGCCGTCTCATTTTCCCAGAAAATCTCCGGCCATAACAAATCAAGCAAAGTAGGTTTCTGACATGCGGAAAGAAGGCAGTGCTGTGAAATCTGCTAGCCAGCCTGCCACGCTGCTCTATATCTTGTCTCCCCATGTCAGGAATGTGTAAACATACATTTGTCGTCCTCTGTCGGCACACACCAGAGCCCGTTTATCAGGCCTGGATCCATCCACCCTGCCTTCCAGCACAGAATACCAGGCATTGTGTGTGGGGTTTGTTGCTCTTCCGCCTGCCTTGTCTAAAAGACCGACAGGATAACATTGAGAACCGCACAATCTCAATTACTCTGAGGATTTAGATGTCAGCAAACACCAGCTAGGCTCCTATGATTTTGAGGAATCTGGCATTTGTTTATTAGTCAGTGGAAGCATTGCATAGGACGCACGGCCATCAATGAAAGTTTTTACAGTATAATGTATTGTTCTCGTTTGTGGGTCACGCTCCTAGCCAAGTCATGAGCTACTCTCATGTTCTCCATTTAGTCAGAGCAGTTGTAAGGTTGTTAAAATATAACACTGACAGTTAAGGCTTTGGGTGACATTTATTTTTATGCAAAAATAACAATCATCATTATCTGTGTCATTAAATGTGAAACTTTTCAACAATTGTGCGGTGATTATTTAACTGGAGTTTAGTAAACTGAGCAATACATAAATAGTCTCTTTATAACACACATTGTTGAAGAGTTTTAAATTAAATCACATTGCGAGATTGAGGTTGAGCTTTGTGGTAAGTTTGGCACTTTGCGCTATAAAAATGTTGCCCTATATGTGTAACACATGACATAATTGGTAGTGATGAGGGATAATCATTTTCTGTTTCGCTCCTCATAGTAAGTTCTTCTGTTGTAGATGCTGGATGCAGAGAACAAATACAAGCTGTTGGAGAAGGAATACCAGCAGTTTCGGGAGCAGCAGAGCATTCGCCCTGAGATCAGACTACAGTCTGAGATCAACCTGCTAAGTCTGGAGAAGGTGAGCACATCAACTTCTAACTCTACTGCTTACATAACCCCAGTTCTCTGATATTATGAGTGACGTATTTCAGTGGGATTTCATTCCCATAACTCGAAGAAACCAATCACAAGCGTCTGTTGAAGACAGACCTGAAGAGCAGCGACTATGGTGCGCCCTCACCCTGTATAAAGACGCCACTCTCCTGCTCACTGCCACATTTTTTCAAACATGCGTCTTGCAATCAGGGAAGTGCGGTGAAATATTTCACTCATAATATCAGAGAACTGGGGTTGTGTAAATAACCTTGTTCTCTTTCAATTACCTGTTCTGTATTTCACGGTGGTAAACTCCGTATCGCAACATGCTCTCCAAAAGCCAGGATATCCCAACACAGAGAACCTCAAAGGTCCCTAAACTGAGGGTGCACGCTCCGTAAAGGCACGGAAACGATTAATGGCAAAGAAGACTGGTGTTTGGTGGGTACTATTTAGTGAAGCTGCCAGTTGAGGACTTCGAAGGCATCTGTTTCTCAAACTAGACACTCTAATGTACTTGTCCTCTTGCTCAGTTGTGCACCGTGGCCTCCCACTCCTCTTTCTATTCTGGTTAGAGCCAGTTTGCGCTGTTCTGTGAAGGGACTAGTACACAGAGTTGTACGAGATCTTCAGTTTCTTGGCAATTTCTTAAATGGAATAGCCTTCATTTTTCAGAACAAAAATAGACTGAGTCTCAGAAGAAAGTTCTTTGTTGTTCTTTGTTTTGAGCCTGTAATTGAACCCACAAATGCTGATGTTCCAGATACTCAACTAGTCTAAAGAAGGCCAGTTTTATTGCTTCTTTAATCAGGACAACAGTTTTCAGCTGTGCTAACATAAAAAAGAGTTTTCTAATGATCAATTAGCCTTTTTAAAATGATACCTTTGGATTAGCTAACACAACGTGCCATTGGAATACAGGAGTAATGGTTGCTGATAATGTGCCTCTGTACGCCTATGTAGATATTTCATTCAAAAATCTGCCATTTCCAGCTACAATGGGTATTTACAACATTAACAATGTGTACAATGTATTTCGGATCAATTTGATGTTATTTTAATGGACAAAAAATGAGCTTTTCTTTCAAAAACAAGGACATTTCTAAGTGACCCAAAACTTTTGAACTGTAGAGTACATAGAATGAACAAATACGTCTGCTCATTTTTTGTAATTGTTCAATGGTTGCTTCAGGGCGCTCTACAAGCTGCTCATTGAACATCATTCAGCCCGTAAGTTACAACGTGAGAGAAAGTTGGCATGGTGGTCTGACGGTGAGCAGCTTGCCAGCGACACTAGTTGAATAAGTAAATAATCCAAGTACACTTCACCAAGCAAGCAGTGGCCCTGTCTTCATCACATGCACGCATAGCTAGCCAATAATGTATTTAGCCTAGCTAGATAGCTATCAATTTGTACTTATATGCGAACACTGGACGGTCGCCAAAGTGAACACCTACGCATCCTTGACACAAAATATGCAATCTGCAAAAAAAGCAAGACAGTTGGTGAAGAGCTATCTTTCAAGCCATGTGCTTACATTCATGATGAGATTTGTTTTTTTAGCTAGCTAGCTAAATTAGAACGTGTGTGACTGAAATCAGTGCTGCAAACATTTTCCTGCATGGATGTTTTCAGTCATCAGCGCATGCCATTTGTAGCTGAAATATATAGAAAATACATTTTGTATTGAATAACACTGTAATTGACATTGATTTCAATAAGAACACATTCTCGTAATGAACAGGTAGCGTGTGCTTGTCATAACAAGCTCTCATTGCCAGGTTGTCATAATGTTTCTTTACATGACTGTTTTACGTTGACTGTTGTAAGGCACTGTAGTGAATCTACTCCATACAAATGCTGACATCTAGTGGTGACATTATGGACTGCATGCTACTACATATTTTGTGAACTTGTCAACAGTGCCGTTTCAGATTTACTTGGAGACTAAGTTTCATTAATCTCATTCAACCCTTGTTTATTTGTGAGCTTGTGGTGCTTCAGCACAAAGACTTCTGCATTCGTATCCACTGCCATATATGAGTACAACTTAAAGATAAGCTTTAGAAGGTAAACCGAACAAGTTTTTTGTATTTACTTCCTTATTTATAGAGGATACCGTTTTTTTGTGGTTATAATTGTAATATTTAGTTAACAGATACTCTAAATGATTATTTCTTAACACTAGAACCACTGGGCCTCCAGGGATCCTCCTTCAAGCTAACGAGCAGTCATTCTGATTGGAACGTTCTACAGTGTAATTAACGCATTTCATGCAGTGCATTCGGAAAGTATTCAGACCCCTTGACTTTTTCCACATTTTGTTACATTACAGCCTTATTCTAAAATTTATGAAATTGTTTTTTTTCCCCCATTCATTAATTTACACACAGTACCCCATAATGACAAAGCAAAAACGTGTTTTTGGACATTTTTGCTAATATATAACAAAGAAAAATATAACGTTTACATAAATATTCAGACCCATTACTTAGTACTTTGTTGAAGCACTTTTGGCAGAGATTAAAGCCTCAAGTCCTCTTGGGTATGACACTGCAAGCTTGGCACACCTGAATTTTGGGAGTTTCTCCCATTCTTCTCTGCAGATTCTGTCAAGGTCTGTCAGGTTGGATGGGGAGCGTTGCTGCACAGATATTTTTATGTCTCTCCAGAGATGTTCCATCGAGTTCAAGTCCGGGCTTTGGCTGGGCCACTCAAGGACATTCAGAGACTCCTGCGTTGTCTTGGCTGTGTGCTTAGGGCTGGTCCTGTTGGAAGGGAAACCTTCACCCCAGTCTGAGGTCCTGAGCACTCTGGAGCAGGTTTTCATCAAGGATCTCTCTGTACTTTGCTCCGTTCATCTTTCCTTTGATCCTGACTAGTCTCCCAGTCCCTGCCGCTGAAAAACGTCCCCAAAGCATGATGCTGCCACCACCATGCTTCACCGGAGGGATGGTGCCAGGTTTCCTCCAGACGTGACACTTGGCATCCAGGCCAAAGAGTTCAATCTTGGTTTCGTCAGACCAATCTTTTTTCTCATGGTCAGAGTCTTTAGGTACCTTTTGGCAAACTCCAAGCGGGCTGTCATGTGTCTTCCGTCTGGCCACTCTACCATTTAGTCCTAATTGATGGAGTGCTACAGAGATAGTTGTCCTTCTGGAAGGTTCTCTCATCTCCACAAAGGAACTCTAGAGCTCTGTCTGAGTGACCATCGGGTTCTTGGCCACCTCCCTCACCAATGCCTTTCTCCCCTGATTGCTCAGTTTGGCCAGGTGGCCAGGTCGATGGAAGAGTCTTGTGATTCCAAATTTCTTCATTTAAGAATGATTGAGGCCCCTGTTATCTCAGGGACCTTCAATGCTGCATATATGTTTTGGTACCCCTTCCCAGTTCTGTGCCTCGACTCAATCCTGTCTCTGGCTCTATGTAGAATTTCGTCAACCTTTTGGCTTGGTTTTTGCTCTGACCTGCACGTTCAACTCTGGGACCTTACATAGACAGGTGTGTGCCTTTCCAAATCCTATCCAATTAATTGAATTTACCACAGGTGGACTCCAGGTTTGTAGAAACCTCTCAAGGATGATCAATGGAAACATGATGACCTGAGCTCAAGATCGAGTCTCATAGCAAAGGGTCTGAATACTTAACCTGTTTTCGCTTTGTCGTCTATGGGGTATTGTGTGTAGATTTCTGGGATTGTTTTCAAATTAAATCCATTTTAGAAGAAGGCTTTAACTAGGGACGCACCGATATAACATTTTTGGCCGATACCAATGTTTTCCTTGCCAAAAAACCCGATACCGGTAACTGATTATTTAGCTACAGCACACCTCTGGATAACTGCTAGCTAGCTAATGCGTTTCGGCCTTGTGGTTATAGTGTTCTTTACAGTGCTCATCATTGCCAGGCATTAGCCGCAACAACTGATATCCTATCCAAACCGGACCTAGCCCAGCATGCAAATCCCCACATTCTTGTGTTTGCGGTTCTAAGATTGCAAGAACGGATTCTCGCCTTTTATGCATCATGTGCTTGGGACGAGGACCTCCAGTTTTGCAAGTTGCTAACGGAGGCGGCTCAAACGACTTTCTCTCTCGTATTGGTATTGGTCCACATTCTAGCTAGTGTCCATCACTGATACAGGCAATAGTTCCTTTCCTTGGCTCTCTACAAAAAGCTTTAGGGCCAAATGTTATATTGGTCACCTAGTAGCCAGCTAGTGGAGAACCTTGTAAACATTACAGCTAGGTCGTTAGAGCTGTTGTTAAGTTAGCAAGCCAGGTAGCTAACAAGCTAGCTGCATTTCGGGTACAGTAGCTAGACTAACTACCTAAACTTTACTCATCAGATATCTTAATCAGAAAAACTGCTGAATGTTAGATAGCAAGCATTGTTACAGGTACTATTTATGCGTTAAACAACATTGGTAACTATCCATATTGCTAATAGTTACCGGTAGCTGGCTGGCTGGCTAGCTAGCTTTATTGGTGTAGGGAGTAGATTAGCTAGCCTCCAGTATTGCTGCTAAACTCTGTATTCATCCTCCTTGATTATTAAATTCCTTTGCAGAAGAGGGAGAAGGAGAGTGGATCTCTGGTCTCTTGGCCCTCCCATCACTACGGGAGGCAGCTCCCGCTCTGCCTTGTCCAAGCTCTTCTCTGTCCTGGCACCCCAGTGTTGGAACCGGGTTCCCTCTGAAGCGGAGACATTTGCCCATCTTTCAAAAACATCTGAAGCCTTACCTCTTCAAAGAGTAAATTAAATAATTCAATTCAATTCAAGGGCTTTATTGGCATGGGAAACATGTGTTAACATTGCCAAAGCAAGTGAGGTAGACTACATACAAAGTGAATATATAAAGTGAAAAACAACAAAAATTAACAGTAAACATTACACATACAGAAGTTTCAAAACAGTAAAGACATTACAAATGTCATATATATATATATATATATATATATATATATATATATATATATATATATATATATATATATATACAGTGTTCTAACAATGTACAAATGGCTAAAGGACACAAGATAAAATAAATATGGGTTGTATTTACAATGGTGTTTGTTCTTCACTGGTTGCCCTTTTCTCGTGGCAACAGGTCACAAATCTTGCTGCTGTGATGGCACACTGTGGAATTTCACCCAGTAGATATGGGAGTTTTTCAAAATTGGATTTGTTTTCGAATTCTTTGTGGATCTGTGTAATCTGAGGGAAATATGTCTCTCTATGGTCATACACTGGGCAGGAGGTTAGGAAGTGCAGCTCAGTTTCCACCTCATTTTGTGGGCAGTGAGCACATAGCCTGTCTTCTCTTGAGAGCCATGTCTGCCTACGGCGGCCTTTCTCAATAGCAAGGCTATGCTCACTGAGTCTGTACATAGTCAAGGCTTTCCTTAATTTTGGGTCAGTCACAGTGGTCAGGTATTCTGCCGCTGTGTACTCTCTGTGTAGGGCCAAATAGCATTCTAGTTTGCTCTGTTTTTTTGTTAATTCTTTCCAATGTGTTAAGTAGTTATCTTTTTGTTTTCTCATGATTTGGTTGGGTCTAATTGTGCTGCTGTCCTGGGGCTCTGTAGTGTGTGTTTGTGTTTGTGAACAGAGCCCCAGGACCAGCTTGCTTAGGGGACTCTTCTCCAGGTTCATCTCTCTGTAGGTGATGGCTTTGTTATGGAAGGTTTGTGCATCGCTTCCTTTTAGGTGGTTGTAGAATTTTGCAGCTCTTTTCTGGATTTTTATAATTAGTGGGTATCGGCCTAATTCTGCTCTGCATGCATTATTTGGTGTTCTACGTTGTACACGGAGGATATTTTTGCAGAGTTCTGCGTGCAGAGTCTCAATTTGGTGTTTGTCCCATTTTGTGAAGTCTTGGTTGGTGAGCGGACCCCAGACCTCACAACCATAAAGGGCAATGGGCTCTATGACTGATTCAAGTATTTTTAGCCAAATCCTAATTGGTATGTTGAAATTTATGTTTCTTTTGATGGCATAGAATGCCCTTCTTGCCTTGTCTCTCAGATCGTTCACAGCTTTGTGGAAGTTACCTGTGGTGCTGATGTTTAGGCCAAGGTATGTATAGTTTTTTGTGTGCTCTAGGGCAACATTCCTACCGCACCCCTTCCATCTTGTGCACAGAGCTAATGAGAGAGAAACTCATTTGAGCCTCTTTGTCAGATTCGCCTCCGTTAGCAACTTGCAGAACTGGAGGTCCTCGTTCCAAGCACATGATACATAGAAGGCGAGAATCCTTCCTTGCAATCTTAGAACCGCAAGCACAAGATGTGCTTACTAAGTACCACGTTCATATGTACAAACAATAGTAGGCAAGTAATAAACAACATGGGACCACACAGCTGTCATACCGCTCAGGAAGGAGACGCGTTCTGTCTCCTAGAGATGAACGTACTTTGGTGTGAAGTGCAAATCAACAGCAAAGGACCTTGTGAAGATGCTGGAGGAAACCGGTACCAAAGTATCTATATCCACAGTAAAACGAGTCCTATATCGACATAACCTGAAAGGCCGCTCAGCAAAGAAGCCACTGTTCCAAAACCGGCATAAAAAAGCCAGACTACGGTTTGCAACTGCACATGGGGACAAAGATCGTACTTTTTGGAGGAATGTCCTCTGGTCTGATGAAACAAAAATAAAAGTGTTTGGCCATAATGACCATAGTTATGTTTGGTGGAAGAAGGGGAATGCTTGCAAGCCGAAGAACACCAACCGTGAAGCACGGGTGTGGCAGCATCATGTTGTGGGGGTGCTTTGCTGCAGGAGGGACTGGTGCACTTCACAAAATAGATGGCATCATGAGGTAGGAAAATGACATGGATATATTGAAGCAACATCTCAAGACATCAGTCAGGAAGTTATAGCTTGGTCGCAAATGGTTCTTCCAAATGGACAATGACTCCAAATATTCCACAGTTGTGGCAAAATGGCTTAAGGACAACAAAATTAAGGTTTTGGAGTGGCCATCACAAAGTCCTGACCTCAATCCCATTCAAAATTTGTGGGTAAAACTGAAAAGGCGTGTGCGATCAAGGAGGCCTACAAACCTGACTCAGTTACTCCAGCTCTGTCAGGAGGAATGGACCAAATTCACCCAACTTATTGTGGAGGTTTGTGATGGCTACCCGTAACGTTTGACCAAAGTTAAACAATTTTAAAGGCAATACACTCAATTAGTATTTGCTAGCATGTAAACTTTTGACCCACTGGGAATGTGATGAAAGAAATAAAAGCTGAGATTAATCACTCTCTACTATTATTCTGACATTTCACATTCTTAAAATAAAGTGGTGACCCTAAGACAGGGAATTTTTACTAGGATTTAAATGTCAGGAATTGTGAAACTGAGTTTAAATGTATTTGGTTAAGGTGTATGTAAAGTTCCGACTTCAACTGTACATACCCCAACCAGAAGCAGCATCCGCACTGAGCTAAAGGCTAGAACTGCCTCTTTCAAAGAGCGGGACTCTAACCCTGAAGCTTGTAAGAAAACCCGCTATGACCTCCGAACCATCAAACAGGCAAAGCGTCAATACAGGACTAAGATCGAATCGTACAACACTGGCCCCACGCTCGTCGGATGTGGCAGGGCTTGCAAACCATTAGACGACAAAGGGATGCACAGCCGAGAACTGCCCAGTTCCACGAGCCTACATAACCTATTCCCTGCCAGGAGACTGAAAAGATTTGGTATGGGTCCTCAGATCCTCAAAAGGTTCTAGAGCTGCACCATCGAGAGCATCCTGACGGGTTGCATCACTGCCTGTTATGGCAACTGCTCGGCCTCTGACCACAATGCATGAAAGAGGGTATTGTGTACGGCCCAGTACATCACAGGGGCCAAGCTTCCTGCCATCCAGCACCTCTACCAGGCGGGGTCACAGGAAGGCCCTAAAAATTGTCAGACTCCAGCCACTCAAGTCATAGACTGTTCTCTCTGCTACCACACGCAAGCAGTACCGGAGTGCCATGTCTATGTCCAAGAGGCTTCTAAACAGCTTCTACCCCCAAGCCATAAGACTGCTGAACATCTAATCAAAGGGCTTACCCAGACTATTTGCATTGCTACTCTGTTAATATCTATGCATAGTCACTTTAATAACTCTACCTACATGTACATATTACCTCAACTAACCGGTACCCCCTGTATATTGTCTCGCTATTGTTATTTCACCGCTGCTCTTTAATTACTTGTTCCTTTTATTTCTTATTCGTATTTTTTAAACTGCGTTGTTGGTTAGGGGCTTGTAGGTAAGCATTTCACTGTAAGGTCTACACCTGTTGTGTTCGGTGCATGTGACTAATAAAATTGTGTACATTTGCTTTTTTTTGGTGCTTTTTTAAAACATTTTAGTCATTTAGCGGACGCTCTTATCCAGAGCCTAGCTGGTTCGAACCAGCGACCTCTGAACCGTTAGGCTACCTGTAATTGAAAGAGAACCACTTATAACTTGTTTATAACAATGTATAACCTATTTACAACTACTTATAGTCTGTTTGTAACCACTTAGAACTAGTTTACAACCACTCTAACCTGTTTGTAACCACTTAAAACCACAGGTTTTTTGTTGAGGTTGTGCTGCATCTTTTAATCAACTATCTGTTATTCAAGGTGGAACTTGAAAGGACACTGGAATCGACGACAAAGTCAAAACTTCATTACAAGCAGCAGTGGGGGCGTGCTTTGAAAGAACTGGCCAGATTCAAACAGGTAGGCCAATTTGGATGACTACCACTTTGATTCAACAGAAATGTATTTACCTGTGGTATGCTAATACCAACATGATCAGCATGTTTGTGCTATTCTATAGTTAGAATATGTAGGGGTCATATAGATATATACATTAGGAACAACTGCTCTTTCCATGACATAGACTGACCAGTTCAATCCAGGTGAAAGCTATGATCCCTTATTGATTTTACTTGTTAAATCAGTGTAGATTAATCAGTGTAGATAAAGGGGTGGAGACAGGTCAAAGAATGATTTTCATGCCTTGAGACAATTGACACATGGCTTGTGTATGTGTGCCATTCAGAGGGTGAATGGGCAAGAGCTGTTCCTAATGTTTTGTACACATATGTGCTATACAGTGCCTTCGGAAAGTATTCAGACCTTGACATTTTGTTACAGCCTTTATTCTAAAATGGATTAAATGAAAAATAAAAAATCCTCAGCAATCTACACACAATACCCCATAATAACAAGGCAAAAACAGTTTGAAAAATTGTTACAAATAAACAGATACCTTATTTACATAAGTATTCAGACCCTTTGCTATGAGACTCAAAATTGAGCTCAGGTGCATCCTGTTTTCATAGATCATCCTTGAGATGTTTCTACAAATTCAATGGAGTCCACATGGGGTAAATTAAATTGATTAGACATCATTTGGAAAGGCACACACTTGTCTATATAAGGTCCAATAGTTGACAGTGCATGTCAAAAAAATAGAACTGAAAATAGCTGTGCTGCAACGCTCCCCATTCAACCGTACAGTGATTGAGAGACTCTGCGGAGGAGAATGGGAGAAACTCCCCAAATATATAGGTGTGCCAAGCTTGTAGCGTCATACCCAAGAAGACTCTAGGCTGTAATCACTGCCAAAGGTGCTTCAACTTAGTACTGAGTAAAGGTTCTGAATATATAAATATATTTATATATATATTTTTTATTTTATTTTATAAATTGGCAAAAATGTCCATCTGTTTTTGCTTTGTCACTATGGGGTAATGTGTGAAGATTGAGGAATTAAAAAACATATTTGATCTATTTTAGAATAAGGATATAACCCCAAAAAATATTTGAAAGTCAAGGGGCTGAATACTTTCCGAAGGCACTATATATACATACATACAGTGGGGAAAAAAAGTATTTAGTCAGCCACCAATTGTGCATGTTCTCCCACTTAAAAATATGAGAGGCCTGTAATTTTCATCATAGGTACACTTAAACTATGACAGAAAAATGAGAGGAAAAAAATCCAGAAAATCACATTGTAGGATTTTTTTATGAATTTATTTCCCAATTATGGTGCAAAATAGGTATTTGGTCACCTACAAACAAGCAAGATTTCTGGCTCTCACATCTGTAACTTCTTCTTTAAGAGGCTCATCTGTCCTCCACTCGTTACCTGTATTAATGGCACCTGTTTGAAATTGTTATCAGTATAAAAGACACCTGTCCACAACCTCAAACAGTCACACTCCAAACTTCACTATGGCCAAGACCAAAGAGCTGTCAAAGGACACCAGAAACAAAATTGTAGACCTGCACCAGGCTGGGAAGACTAAATCTGCAATAGGTAAGCAGCTTGGTTTGAGGAAATCAACTGTGGGAGCAATTCTTATGAAATGGAATACATACAAGACCACTGATAATCTCCCTCGATCTGAGGCTTCACGCAAGATCTCACCCCGTGGGGTCAAAATGATCACAAGAACGGTGAGCAACAATCCCAGAACCACACGGGGGGACCTAGTGAATGACCTGCAGAGAGCAGTAAGTAACAAAGCCTACCATCAGTAACACACTACGCCGCCAGGGACTCAAATCCTGCAGTGCCAGACGTGTCCCCCTGCTTAAGCAAGTACATGTCCAGGCCCGTCTGAAGTTTGCTAGAGAGCATTTGGATGATGGGATGGGGTAATGTCATATGGTCAGATGAAACCAAAATAGAACTTTATGGTAACTCAACTCGTCGTGTTTGGAGGACAAAGAATGCTGAGTTGCATCCAAAGAACACCGTACCTACTGTGAAGCATGGGGGTGGAAACATCATGCTTTGGGGCTGTTTTTCTGCAAAGGGACCAGGACGACTGATCCGTGTAAAGGAAAGAATGAATGGGGCCATGTATTGTGAGATTTTGAGTGAAAACCTACTTCCATCAGCAAGGGCATTGAAGATGAAACGTGGCTGGGTCTTTCAGCATGACAATGATCCCAAACACACCGCCCGGGCAACGAAGGAGTGGCTTCGTAAGAAGCATTTCAATGTTCTGGAGTGGCCTAGCCAGTCTCCAGATCTCAACCCCATAGACAATCCTTGGATGGACTTGAAAGTCTGTGTTGCCCAGCAACAGCCCCAAAACATCACTGCTCTAGAGGAGATCTGCATGGAGGAATGGGCCAAAATACCAGCAACAGTGTGAAAACCTTGTGAAGACTTACAGAAAACATTTGACCTCTGTTATTGCCAACAAAGGGTATATAACAAAGTATTGAGAAACTTTTGTTATTGACCAAATACTTATTTTCCACCATAATTTGCAAATAAATTCATTAAAAATCCTACAATGTGATTTTCTGGATTTTTTTTCTCATTTTGTCTGTCATAGTTGAAGTGTACCTATGATGAAAATGACAGGCCTCATCTTTTTAAGTGGGAGAACTTGCACAATTGGTGGCTGACTAAATACTTTTTTGCCCCACTGTACACTACCAGTCAAAGTTTGTTCACACCTACTCATTCAAGGGGTTTTCTTTATTTTTACAATGTTTTACTTTGTAGAATAATAGTGAAGGTGTCAAAACTATGAAATGACACATATGGAATCATGTAGTAACCATGATTATTCTACAATGTAGAAAATAGTAAATAATAAAGAGAGGCCTGTAACCCTTGAATGAGTAGGTGTCCAAACATTTGACTGGTATTGTACTGTATTTACGCATGTGCATTCGGAAAGTATTCAGACTTTTTTACGTTACAGTCTTACTCTAAAATTGATTAAATAAAAATCCTCATGAATCTACACACAATACCCCATAAATCCAAAGCAAAAACAGTTTTTGTTAATTGTTTTGTTAATTTTTAACAAGTATTGCATTTACATATGTATTCAGACCTTTTACTCAGTACTTTGTTGGACTTTTGGCAGCGATAACAGCCTCAAGTCTTCTTGGATATGACAGTACAATCTTGGCACACCTGTGTTTTTGGAGTTTCTCCTATTCTCTGCAGATCCTCTCAAGCTCTATCAGGTTGGATGGGGTACGTCACTGCACAGCTATTTTCAGGTCTCTCCTGCATCGTCTTGGTTATGTGCTTAGGGTCGTTGTCCTGTTGGAAGGTGAACCTTCTCCCTAGTTTGAGGTCCTGAGTGCTCTGGAGCAGGTTTTGGTATTTTATTAGGATACCCATTAGCTGTTGCAGAAGCTTCATGGGGTCCACACAAAACATGACACATGACATAATACAGAATGTTAATAGACAAGATCAGCTGAAGAACAGAACTACATCAATGTTTTTTTCAAGGCACACGCAGCCTAAATATCAATACATGCACACAAACTATCTAGGTCAAATAGGGGAGAGTGTGAGATGTATTTGTTTTTTGAAACTAGATTTTCTGTTCATTTGAACAATATGAGATGGAACAGAGTTTCATGCAGTAATGGCTCTATATAATACGGTACGCTTTCTTGAATTTGCTCTGGATTTTGGGACTGTGGAAAGACACCTGGTGGCATGTCTGGTGGGGTAAGTGTGTGTCAGAGCTGTGTGTAAGTTGACTATGTAAACAACAATTTGGGATTTTCAACACATTAATGTTTCTTATAAAAAGTGATGCAGTCAGTCTCTCCTCAACTCTTAGCCAGGAGACTGGCATGCATAATATTTATATCAGCCATCTGATTACAATGAAGAGCAGGACGTGCTGTTCTGTTCAGGGCCAGCTGCAGCTTAACTAGGTCTTTCCTTGCAGAACTCGACCACACGACTGGACATTAATCAAGATGAGAAAAAACTAGAGCCTACAGAAATTGCTTTTTGGAATATGGTGTCAAAACAACCATTGACTCTAGCGGGTTCTTGGTCACCTCCCTGACCAAGGCCCTTCTCCCCGATTGCTCAATTTGGCCGGGTGGCCAGCTCTAGGAAGAGTTTTCTGGTTCCGCACTGTGGTTCTGCACTTTTTCCATTTAAGAATGATGGAGGCCACTGTGATCTCAGGGACCTTCAATGCTGCAGACATTTTTTGGTCGCCTTCCCCAGATCTGTGCCTCGACACTCTATTCCTTCGAACTCATGGCTTGGTTTTTGCTCTGACATGCACTGTCAACTGTGAGACCTTATATAGACAAGTGTGTGGACTCCAAGTTGTAGAAAGATCTCAAGGATGATCAATGGAAACCTGATGCACTTATCTCCTCTAGGGTAGGGGGCAGCATTTGGAATTTTGGATGAAAAGCGTGCCCAAATTTAACTGCCTTCTACTCAGGCCCAGAAGATAGGATGTGCAATTAGTAGATGTGGATAGAAAACACTCTAAAGTTTCCAAAACTGTTAAAATAATGTCTTGAGTATAAAATAACTGATTTGGCAGGTGAAAACCTGAGAGAAATCCATTCAGGAAGTAGGATTTTTTTTGTTTGTTGTAGTTTTCTATTCAATGTCATTACAGTATCCATTGACTTAGGACTCAAATTGCAGTTCCTATGCCTTCCACTAGTCTTGTTGACAGTCCTGTTTCAGGCTTGTATTCTGAAAAATGAGAGGGTAAGAGCAGTCTGAATGAGTGGACCCTGCCGTGTCACAGCTTTTTCATGCGCGCGACCGAGAGTGTGCCTTTCTTGTTTACCTTTTATATTGACGACGTTATTGTCCGGTTGAAATATTATCGATTTATTTAGGCTAAAAACAACCTGAGGATTGAATAGAACTTGTTCTCAACTTGCCTACCTGGTTAAATAAAGGTGAAATAAAAATAAAATAAAAAATATAAACATCGTTTGACATGTTTCTATGAACTTTACGGATACAGTTTTTTTTTGTCTGCCTGTTGTGACTGCGTTTGAGCCTGTGGATTACCGAACAAAACGCGCAAACAAAACGGAGGTTTTCGGATATAAAGAGAGACTTTATCGAACAAAAGGAACATTTATTGAATAAATGAATGTCTTTTGAGTGCAACCATATGAAGATCATCAAAGGTAAGTAATTCATTTTATCTCTATTTCTGACTTGTGTAACTTCTACTTGGCTGGTTACTGTTTAATGATTTGTCTGCTGGGCTATGTTCTCAAATAATTGTAAGGTATGCTTTCGCTGTAAAGCATTTTTTAAATCTCACACCGTGGTTGGATTCACAAGAAGTTAATCTTTTAAACCTATGTAAAATAGTTGTATCTTTTCTGAATTTTTATAATGAGTATTTCTGTATTTGAATTTGGCGCTCTGCAATCTCACTGGATGTTGGCCAGATGGGACGCTAGCGGTCCCACATACCTTAGAGGTTAAGCTCAATTGCGAGTCTCTTAGCTCTTAGATTTATTTCAATTTTTTATAAATTTGCAAACATTTCTATAAACCTGTTTTCGCTTTGCCATTATGGGGTATTGTGTGTAGTTTGGGGGGGATGATCAATTTTAGAATAAGGCTGTAACGTAACGGTATGGGAAAAGTAAAGGGGACTGAATACTTTCTGATTGCCCTGTGTGATATAGCCCATACCTATGCACACCTAGTGTGGAAATGATAACAAAAGTGCAGGGTATGCAGACATTTTTGTTCAATCAAACTTCAACACCACCAATCAGAATGAAGTTAGCCACATTGTTGCATCCCAAGAGTAATGAACTACTCATGTAGCATGTTTAGAGCTTTTTTTCCAAAACATAAAATACTGTCATACTGTGAAAAACATTTTATGTTATTTTGGCCATATTGCCCAGCCCTAGGCATAAATCATATCTTTGTCCCCCCCCCCCCCACCCTCTGATGTCTAAATACTTTACATTTGTTGCATCCTTGCAGCATGTGTCAATGATAAATAATTAACAGCTGGAGGATAAGTGTGAATGCAAATAGAGGAAGCCGCGTTAACTTTATTCTACCTTTCACAGCCTCATCATACAGTATATCATGTGGATTCATTCGGTGTGTGTGTGTGTGTTTTTACATGGGCCCCCCCCAAAAAAAATTCAAAGGTCTATTAGACATTGATCACTTTTAAATCAGCACAACCTTATAGTGGGCTTTGAAACCTGTGCTGCGTCTGGAGTGAACCCTTCGAGGGACTGATCCAATGTCAACAACTTCGGCACACTGGGCTTATCAGGCCTCACTAATAACTGTTAAAGACAAAAGCCAGCTGGAAAATCTGAACCCCCTTTTTTCTGGACTTTCTAAGTGCCAGATATATGTTAAGAAAACACAAGTTGATTTATGTTGCACTAAGGGCTTCATAACTTAATGTGAAATAGTCCTATAAATCATGTTTGTATTATGTTAAGCATTAGCCCAGGCGTTAACCATTTAAATGTCACACTTGTTTTTAGGAGTATCTGTCAGACCTGTACTTGGATACGCTCTGTGTAGTTAACGTTTGTTTGGTATCATTATTTGTTTCACCTATCAACTCGTCTGCATAATGTTTAGCTACGTTGCGGCAAAGAAATGATCCCCTCAGGAATAATGCCTTTTCCCTCTAAAATGTCCAGATGGTAAGAATGAAATGCAGTTCTTTAGAAAACTTCTACATTCCTGACTTAGCCCTTAGCCTTATCTCTTAGCCTCTAATACAGCAGATACGGTCAACTGGTTAATTTGAGCCAAAGTATGCCTCCTACTCCCCTAACTCTGAACCGCCTTGGTATTTGGTGTCAGATAGTGTGAGACCTGAAAAACTGGAGCTTTGAAATCCCCCAGGTGTCTGTCTGTCAGTCGGCTTATTTTCCAGAAAACTGTAGTTGAGGCCCATCTGGGCAGCTTGCTTCACTCAGGCGAGTACCTAGTCTAACCCACTGGATGCAGGCCACTGGGAATGGGGGTCATTCACTGGTCACTCAGTCCTGCTTGTGCTGCCTTTGTCCTCTCTCCTCCCTCTTGGAGAGAGCCAGACTCTGGAGGGCTGTGTTTACCAAGAGCCTGTCCTCCATTACTGAGAATGCAGTGGAGTACCACACACCCAACCCCTAGCATGGCGCTGTTGTCCACTGGAAATACTTAATGCACTTTTCAACCAGCAGTAACTGAGGAAATCCTTTGCCCAAGAGGCCTTACAAAAATCACTGCCATAATTGTTTCAGTGTTGTTGCTTTGGCGCTTACTTGGCAATGTGCGATCCAGAAATGTTTCTGTGGTTTGTTTTTCTAGCAATTTTGGTAAAATAAATGTTTTACAGGCGACTAATGTTCAGTTTTGCCCTGGCTGTGAGAAAAAGTAACTTGTCTGTATTTTAACCAGTGATTGTCTGAAAGGGAAGCGGTGTCCATATCTGAACCAATAACTGTTACGTGTCAGGGAACACATGACATGTCCCTAAACTGCTGTTCTTTTGAAACCGTCAGGATTCTCTTGGTCAAAATGCTTTTTATTCTATGATCAGCTTTTTATT
This sequence comes from Oncorhynchus kisutch, assembly GCF_002021735.2. Classification (NCBI taxonomy): domain Eukaryota; kingdom Metazoa; phylum Chordata; class Actinopteri; order Salmoniformes; family Salmonidae; genus Oncorhynchus; species Oncorhynchus kisutch. The sequence goes on from NC_034176.2 coordinate 50,031,480, forward strand.
CCATGGTACCAATGTAAACACTGGTGATTGGGGAAAAAATCTGTAGTTATGTATCGCAAAATGGCTTAAGGACAACAAAGTCAAGGTATTGGAGTGGCCATCACAAAACCCTGACATCAATCCCATAGAACATTTGTGGGAAGAACGGAAAAAGTGTGCATTAAACAAGGCCTAGAAACCTGACTCCAGTTCTGTTCGAAGGAATGGGCCAAAATTCACCCAACTTATTGTGTGAAGCTTGTGGAAGGCTACCCAAAATGTTTGACCCAAGTTAAACAATTTAAAGGCAATGCTACCAAATACTACTTGTGTACTTAAACTTCTAACCCACTGGGAATGTGATGAAAGAAATAAAAGCTGAAATACTGTGTGTGTGTGTGTGTGTATATAGCTATATGTATTTATTTAAGATGGTGTTAGCTAGCGCTAGTCTGCTGTACTTCGCCAAAACGCCAGTATTCTTCATCCTATAGCTTGTTATTCTTTTTCATAGTGAGCCAACATGTTTTCAACACTTATTTCCATGACTAATCAAAACAAATGTTGTCGTGCTCTTGTCTCTGCTGCAGATATATAGTGAGCATTATGTTGGAAACATCATCGCAATAAAATCGCAACATTGAATTGATATATATATATCTCGGGAGTATAGGGATACCCTATTATCGTATTCGGCACCTCGGTATCGTGATAATTTCGTATCTTTTAGGTCCCTGCCAATTCCCATCCCTCAAACACCTGGTTATTTTCCTACTGTGTTTGAGAAAGTATGCTGTGCTGCAGAACAGAGTGATATGATAACAGCCTTCTCTGGTATGTTGTGTTAGAGAGAGCAGGAGAGCGCCATGACACGGCTGAAGAAGCAGCAGCAGGAGCTGGAGACCATGAGGCTGCGCTACCTGGCAGCCGAGGAGAAGGAAGCCGTCAAAAGCGAGAAACACGAGCTGGAGGACATCAGGAACGAGCTGAACAGGTACTAACTACCACATTCTACGCTAGCATTATTTATCTTCCAAGAGCCTGGAAGGTTCACTTAAGACGAGTTAAGTGGAATTTAATTCAAAACAACTATAGTCAAAGTCAAAAGGGACTTTTATGCTCCCTGTATCCCCCCCCAACATTTTATTTATTTATTCATTGACATTCTTATGCCAGCTTTATACTAAACTCGGCATCAAAAAAATAAAATGTCCTCTCACTGTCAACTGTGTTTGGTGAAAATAAACTTAACGTGTAAATATTTGTATGGACATATCCAGATTCAACAACTGAGACATCAACTCAACAGGTTCCACAGACATGAGACTAACAGCAATGTAATAATGTGTCCCTGAACAAAGGGGGTGGGGGGTCAAAATCAAAAGTAACAGTATCTGGTGTGGCCACCACCAGGCACTGCTGTGCATCTCCTCATGGTCTGCACCAGATTTGCCGATTCTTGCTGTGAGATGTTACCCCACTCTTCCACCGAGTCACCTGCAAGTTCCCGGACATTTCTGGGGGGAATGGCCCTATCCCTCACCCTCCGATCCAACAGGTCCCAGACGTGCTCAATGGGATTGAGATCTGAGCTGTATGCTGGCCATGGCAGAACACTGTCATTCCTGTCTGCAGGAAATCACGGACAGAACGAGCAGTATGGCTGGTGGCATTGTTATGCTGGCAGGTCATGTCAGGATGAGCCTGCAGGAAATGTACCACATGAGGGAGAAGGATGTCTTCCCTGTAACTCACAGCGTTGAGATTGCCTGCAATGACAACAAGCTCAGCCTGATGATGCTGTGACACACTGCCTCAGACCATGAGGGACCCTCCAACGCCAAATCGATCCCGCTCCAGAGTACAGGCCTCGGCGTAACGCTCATTCCTTCGACGATAAACACGAATCCGACCATCAGCCCTGATGAGACAAAACCGCGACTCGCCATTGAAGAGCACTTTTTGCCAGTCCTGTCTGGTCCAGCGACGGTGGGTTTGTTCCCATAGGCGACGTTGTTGCCGGTGATATCTGGTGATGACCTGCCTTACAACAGGCCTACAAGCTCTCAGTCCAGCCTTTCTCAGCCTATTGTGGACAGTCTGAGCACTGATGGAGGGATTGTGCGTTCCTGGTGTAACTCAGGCAGTTATTGTTGCCATCCTGTACCTGTCCCGCAGGTGTGACGTTCGGATGTACCGATCCTGTACAGGTGTTGTTACACGTGGTCTGCCACTGCGAGAACCATCAGCTGTCCATCCTGTCTCCCTGTAGCACTGTCTTAGGCGTCTCACAGTACGGACATTGCAATTTATTGCCCTGGCCACAGTCTTCATGCCTCCTTGAAGTATGCCTAAGGCACGTTCACACAGATGAGCAGGGACCCTGGGCATCTTTCTTTAGGTGTTTTTCAGAGTCAGTAGAAAGGCCTCTTTAAGGTCAGTTATGAAAACTTAGGACACTATTTGCCTACCGTCTGTAAGCTGTTCCACAGGTGCATGTTCATTTAATTGTTTATGGTTCATTGAACAAGCATGGGAAACAGTGTTTAAACCCTTTACAATGAAGATCTGTGAAGTTATTTGGATTTTTACAAAACATATTTGAAAGTTATGGCCCTGAAAAAGGGATGTTTATTTTTTTGGTAAGTTAATAAATATTTACAGTTTAAGTCGTCAATTTACATACACTTAGGTTGGAATCGTTAACTTGTTTTTCAACCACTCCACATATGTCTTGTTAACAAAATATAGTTTTGGCAACTCTGTAAGGATATCTACTTTGTGCATGACACAAATAATTTTTCCAACAATTGTTTACAGACAGATTATTTCACTCATAATTCACTATCACAATTCCAGTGGGTCAGAAGTTTACATACACTAAGTTGACTGCGGCTTTAAACAGCTTGGAAAATTCCAGAAAATTGTAATGGCTTTAGAAGCTTCTGATAGGCTATTGACATAATTTGAGTAAATTGGAGGTCTACCTGTGGATGTATTTCAAGGCCTACCTTCCAAATCTGTGCATCTTTGCTTGACATCATGGGAAAATCAAAAATGAATCAGCCAAGACCTCTGAAAAAAAAATGGTGGACCTCCACAAGTCTGGTTCATCCTTGGGAGCAATTTTCAA